>NW_024367720.1:48798-100572 GCF_014805655.1 Passer montanus
GGGGCCGGGAAGAGGGATGGGGACGGGGCGGGGGGGGATGGGGACGGGGATGGGGACAGGGATAGGGACACGGATAGGGGGGACAGGGACAGGGATAGGGGGGACGGGGACAGGGACAGGGATGGGGACAGGGACAGGTGGGGATGGGGACAGTGCGGGGATAGGGACAGGCACAGCCGGAGATGGGGACACCCAGGAACAGCCAGGGACAGGGACAGGCGGGGATGGGGACGGGGACAAGTGGGGACAGGACCCGGGACAGACCGGGACAGGGACAGGCAGGGATAGCCTGGGACAGGGACAGCCAGGGATGGGGACACGCAGGGACAGCCGGGGCTGGGGACAGGGACAGGGACAGGGACAGCCAGGCACCCCCAGGGACAGGAACTGTCATTGTCCCCAAGCAGGGACAGCGACCCTTCCCCAGTCACCCCTGGGGAGGGACGGGGACCCCCCTAAGAAGGGTTGGGGACCCCAAGGGGGGAAAAGACCCCCGGGAAAGGTTGGGGACCCCCAGGAGGGGTTGGGGACACCCAGCAGGGGTTGGGGACACCCAGGAGGGGTTGGGGACACGCAGGAGGGGTTGGGGACCCCCAGGGAGGGTTGGGGACCCCCAGAGAGGATTGGGGACACCCAGGGAGGGTTGGGGACACCCAGGGAGGGTTGGGGACCCTCGCGGGGGGCAGGGGACACCCCCAGGGACACCCCCAGACCCCCCTGACCCCCGTGTCCCCCCAGACATCATCCGGCAGCCCTCGGAGGAGGAGATCATCAAACTGGCCCCCCCCCCGAAAAAGGCCTGAGCGGCAGGAGGAGCCCCCGCCCCCCCAGAGCCCCCTCCCCAATTTCCCCCCCTGGGGGAGGGGCTTAAACCCCCCCCCCAAATGGGGGAGGGGAGAATTGGGGGGAGGGGAGGAAATTCCCATGGGACCCCCACCCCGAAAAGGCCTCGAATTGGGGGGGAGGGATGGGGACCCCCCCCAGTGTGGGTAAGTTGAGGGGGGGGCATTAAAAATGGGCCCACCCCCCCCACCCCAATTTGGGGGGGTTAAAAGTATTGGGGACCCCCAACCCTGAATTTTGGGGTCACAGGGACCACCTCCCCTCCCTCCCCCCCCAGACCGTGCTGACTGTGTATTGATAAAGATGGAAAAAAGCTGCTCTGTGCGAGGGTTTTTGGGGGAAAATCCGGGGAAAACGGGCAAAAAATAAAGGGGAAATGTTCGGGGGGGGGTGGGAGAGAAATTTTGGGGAGTCTGGGGCTCGTTGAGTCGGTTTTTATTGCATTTATATATAATATATATCCCAACTTTTACAGCTCTGCCAGGGAGAACTCCCGGGCCCATTTGGTTTTTAATACAATATAAAATTAGGCCTCTAAACAGGGAAATTTTGGGGGTTTCCCCCCAAAAAAACCCCCCTGAACCCCTCCCCCGAGAAAAGAAATGGGAAATTAAAGGGGTTTTTGGGGGGTTTGGGGGTTTTTGGGGGGGCAAAAGGGGCCAAACCAAGTGCAAATCACGGCTATGTACAGAGGGAGGGAGACCCCCCTGGGAAAATGGGGAAAAATGGGGAAAAAATGGGAAAAAATGGGAAAAAAGGGGGTGAATGGTAGGGGGAAAATGGGGGAAATAAGAGGAAAAAAAAGTGGGGGGAAATGGTGGAAAACCAGGGAAAAGTGTGGGGGAAAGGGAGAAAATAAGAGAATAAAGGGGAGGAAAAAATGGGGGAAAAAAGGAAAAAAATGGGGGGAGGGAAAGGGGAGAAAGAAAAATGGGGAGAAAAGAAAAAAGGGGGAAAATGGAGGGAGGAAAGGGAGAAAAAAAGAGCAAAAAGCAGGAAAAAGGTGGGAAAAATGAGGAAAAAGGGGAGAAAAATGAGGAAAAAGGGGAGAAAAATGAGGAAAAAAGAGGGAAAATGAGGAAAAAAGAGGGAAAATGAGGAAAAAGGGGTGGGACCCCCCCTCCCCAAAAAGGGGGCGCTTGAAGAGCTTGAGGGGTGGGAAAGGGGTCCCAAAAAAACTGAGGGGGAAGGGGGGCAGTAAAAAATCCCCCCTGGACCCCCCCAAATTGAGGGGGGACCCCAAAAAAGGGAAAAAAGAGGGAGGGGACCCCAAAAAGGAGGGAAAAAGGGGGAAAAAGGGGAAGGGGACCCCAAAAAAGGGGAAAACTTGGGGGGGCTGAACAGGGTCAATACAAAGCTCCAAGTGTTAGTGGGGTGGGGCCCCCCCGGGTGGGGTTTGGGGGTTTTTTTGGGGGATTGGGGTTTGGGGCTCACGAGGGCATGCACTGCACCCGGTCCGGCCCCTCCTCCTCATCGTCCGAGGTGTCCGAGGAGCTCCCGGAGTCGTCCGAGGGGGAGTCGGCCCCGGGGTCCCGGCGGCGCTGGGGGAAAGGGGCAGAAAGGGGTCAGGAGTGGGGGAAAGGGGCAGAAAGGGGGCAGAAAGGGGTCAGGAGTGGGGAAATGGGGCAGGAAGGGGTCAGGAATGGGGCCAGGAGTGGGGAATGGGGAAGGAAGGGGTCGAAAGGTGGTTATGGGGATGGAAGCACAAACCCTGGGCACACCTGAGCTCCAGGGTGGGCTGGCAACTGCCCCCGGCCCCACCAGAGCCTGCTGGGAGCCCTGCACCCCACTGCAGCAAGGGGAAAGGGGTCAGGAATGGGGCAGGAATGGGGTCAGGAATGGGGAAATGGGGCAGAAAGGGGTGAGAAATGGGGCAGGAATGGGGAAATGGGACGAAATGGGGCAGGAATGGGGGAAAGGGGGCAGGAACGGGGTAAATGGGGCAGGAACGGGTCAGGAATGGGGGAAAGGGGGCAGAAAGGGGTGAAGAATGGGGGAAAGGGGCAGGAATGGGGTTAGAAATGGGGGAAATGGGGCAGAAATGGGGGAAATGGGGCAGAAATGGGTCAGGAATGGGGGAAAGGGGCAGAAAGGGGGCAGGGATGGGGGAAAGGGGACAGAAATGGGGAAAAGGGGGCAGGAACGGGGGCAGGAACAGGGGAAATGGGGTCAGAAATGGGGGAAATGTGGTCAGGAATAGGGAAAGGGATCAGAAACGGGGGCAGAAATGGAGGGATTGGGGAAATGGGGTCAGAAATGGGGTCAGAGATGGGGAATGGGGTCAGGAACGGGGGAAATGGGGTAATGAATGGGGGAAACAGGGTCAGAAAAAGTGGGGGAAAGTGGGAAAAGGCAGGAAGGGGCAGAAAGGGGTCAGGGATGGGGGAAAGGGGACAGAAATGGGGAAAAGGGGGCAGGAACGGGGGCAGGAACAGGGGAAATGGGGTCAGAAATGGGGGAAATGTGGTCAGGAATAGGGAAAGGGATCAGAAACGGGGGCAGAAATGGAGGGATTGGGGAAATGGGGTCAGAAATGGGGTCAGAGATGGGGAATGGGGTCAGGAACGGGGGAAATGGGGTAATGAATGGGGGAAACAGGGTCAGAAAAAGTGGGGGAAAGTGGGAAAAGGCAGGAAAAGTGGGAAAAGGCAGGAAAAGTGGGAAAAGGCAGGAAAAGTGGGAAAAGGCAGGAAAAGTGGGAAAAGGCAGGAAAAGTGGGCAAAGGCAGGGAAAGGGGAGCAGAGGAGAGGGGCAGCAGGGTACCCGGTGGTGGCGGCGCTGGCGCAGGTGGTGCATGAGGAACCAGAGCATGTGGCTGTCAAACATGTCCGTGTGGTGCAGGCTGTCCTCGTCCCGCTCCACCTTGT
Source organism: Passer montanus (assembly GCF_014805655.1). Classification (NCBI taxonomy): domain Eukaryota; kingdom Metazoa; phylum Chordata; class Aves; order Passeriformes; family Passeridae; genus Passer; species Passer montanus. Next base: position 52,509 of record NW_024367720.1, read on the forward strand.
TCTTCTTGATCACCTGCGGGGAAAGGGTTAAATGCCGTGGGAATGCCGGGCCAGATTCCATGGGAATCCTGGGGCTCATTCCATGGGAATCCCGGGTCAGATTCCATGGAAATCCTGGGTCACATTCCATGGAAATTCCGGCTCAGATTCCAAGGAAATCCCGGGTCAGATTCCATGGGAATCACGGGTCAGATTCCAAGGAAATCCCGGGTCAGATCCCATGGAAAACCCGCGTCACATTCCAAGGAAATCCCGGGTCAGACCCATGGAAAACCCGCGTCACATTCCAAGGAAATCCCGGGTCAGATTCCAGGGAAAACCCGGGTCAGACTCCAGGGAAAACCTGGGTCACATTCCAAGGAAATCCCGGGTCAGACTGCATGGAAAACCCGGGTCAGATTCCATGGAAAACCTGGGTCACACTGCATGGAAAACCCAGGTCACATTCCATGGACATCCCGGGTCAGATTCCGTGGAAAATCCGGGTCAGATCCCAAGGAAATCAGCCCCACGCACCTCCTTGAGGCCCCGCAGCTCCGTGGGCGCCTCGGCCGTGGGCGCCCAGATCTTCACGTCGTGGTCCAGCCCGCTGGTGGCCAGCACGGGCAGGTGCGGGTGAGGCTCCAGGCAGTTCACCTGGGGAAAAATGGGGAAATGGGAAAAATGGGGATTTGGGGTTGGGAATGGGATTGGGAATGGTGATCCCAGGCAGTTCACCTGGAAAAATGGGGGAAATGGGGATTTGGGGTTGGGAATGGGATTGGGAACAGGGGAGCTGCCCCTCCAGGCAGTTCACCTGGGGAAAAAATGGGGAAAATGGGAAAAATGGGGATTTGGGGATTGGGAATGGGATTGGGAATGCGGGTGAGGCTCCAGGCAGTTCACCTGGGGAAAAATGGGGGGAAATGGGGAAAATGGGAAAAATGGGGATTTTGGGACTGGGAATGGTGATCCCAGGCAGTGCACCTGGGAAAAATGGGGAAAATGGGGATTTGGGGTTGGGAATGGGGGTGAGGCTCCAGGCAGTTCACCTGGGGAAAAAATGGGGGGAAATGGGGAAAATGGGGATTTGGGGCTGGAAATGGCAATCCCAGGCAGTTCACCTGGGGAAAAAATGGGAAAAATGGGGATTTGGAGTTGGGAATGGCAATTCCAGGCAGTGCACCTGGGGGAAACAGGGGGGAAAAGGGAAAAATGAGGATTTGGGATTGGGAATGGGATTGGGAACAAGGGAGCTGCCCCTCCAGGCAGTTCACTTGGGGAAAACGGGGAAACATGGGAAAAATGGGAATTATGGGATTGGGAATGGGAGATCTGCCCATCCAGGCAGTTCACCTGGGAAAAAGTGGGAAAAATGGGATTGGGAATGGGGAAAGTATGGGTGCAGCTCCAGGCAGTTCACCTGGGAGAAAATAGGGAAAAAGGGGGCAAGAAAAGGGGGAAAAGAGGGAAAAATGGGGAAAAAAAAGGGGGGGAAAAGGGGAGAAAAAGGGAAAAGGCCCTTCCTGCCCATCCCAAAGCAGGAGAGGCAGGAGTTCCCAGCAGAGGAAATTCGGGATGGAGCCATTCCCAGCACAGGCACTTCCCTTTCCTGCAGGAAACACCTGGAAAAATCCCACAGGCTCCTGGGGAATCGGCCAAATCTGGGATCCTGCCCCACCCTCAAACCCCCGGGAAACGGGAACGGGACCATCCCGCTGCTTTTGGGGTGGGAACAGGGGGAAAAGGGTGGGGGAATTTGGGGATTTGGGGTCTCACCACTCCACCCTTGTCCCCCTCCATGAACTGCACGATCTGGCAGGAGGATTTTTCCCACAGGGGTGGGAACAGGGGGAAAAGGGGTGGGGGAAAAGGGGGAATTTGGGGATTTGGGGTCTCACCACTCCACCCTTGTCCCCCTCCATGAACTGCACGATCTGGCAGGAGGATTTTTCCCACAGGAAAATGTGGCCGCAGTCGCTGCCGCTCACCACGAACTCGCTCTTGGGGCCGTAGAAATTCACCCCTTTCACTGGAAAAACGGGGGAAAAAGGGAAAAATCAGGGAAAATCAGGAAAAAAATGGGAGGTTGGGGTTGTCTCCAGTGGAATTCCCAGCTGGGAAGCCAAGGAAATGTTTCCCAAAAGGGATTTTAAGGATCTCCAGGGGGGATTTTTGTGGGGTTTTAGGGCTATTCTGGGGTTGCATTTAAGGCAGATTTTCAGGTGTTTTAGGGCTAATTTAGGGTTGATTTCAGGATGATTTAGGGTTGATTTGGGGTGATTTAGGGTTGATTTTGGGGTTGATTCTGAGGTAATTCAGGGAAGGGTTTATGGTTGATTTTGGGGTATTTTAGAGCTGATTGAAAGCTGATTTTGGGGTTGATTTTTCAGACTGTTTCTGGATGTTTCAGGGCTGGTTTGGGGGTAATTTTGGGCTTTTTGGGGACTGATTTCAGGGTGTTTCTGGGCTGTTTTAAGGCTGATTTGCAGTAATTTGGGGCTGTTCCTGGGCTGATTTTGGGGTTGGTTTTGGGGTGTTTTGGGGCTGGTTTTGGGGCTGTTCCTCGGCTGGTTTTGGGGTGTTTTGGGGCTGGTTTTGGGGTGTTTTGGGGCTGGTTTTGGGGTGTTTTGGGGTTACCCGTGGCGTTGTTGCGGTGGCCCTTGTAGCGCCGGCTGTACTGCGCTGTTTTGGGGCTGTTCCTGGGCTGATTTTGGGGCTGGCTTTGGGATGTTTTTGGGGCTGTTCCTGGGCTGGTTTTGGGGCTGTTTTTGGGGTGATTTGGGATGGATTTGGGGCTGGTTTTGGGGTGGATTTGGGGCTGTTTTGGGGATGGATTTGGGGTGATTTGGGGGTTACCCGTGGCGTTGTTGCGGTGGCCCTTGTAGCGCCGGCTGTACTGCGCTGGTTTAGGGCTGTTTCTGGGATAATTTGGGGCTGTTCCTGGGCTGGTTTTGGGGCTGGTTTTGGGGTGGATTTGGGGCTGTTTTGGGGATGGATTTGGGGTGATTTGGGGGTTACCCGTGGCGTTGTTGCGGTGGCCCTTGTAGCGCCGGCTGTACTGCGCTGTTTTGAGGCTGTTCCTGGGCTGATTTTGGGGCTGGGGGCTGGATGGTTTTGGGGTGATTTGGGGCTGGTTTTGGAGTGGATTTGGGGCTGGTTTAGGGCTGGATTTGGGGTGTTTTGGGGTTACCCGTGGTGTTGTTGCAGTGGCCCTTGTAGCGCCGGCTGTACTGCGCTGGTTTTGGGGCTGTTCCTGGGCTGATTCTGGGGCTGGTTTTGGGGTGTTTTGGGGCTGGTTTTGGGGTGGATTCAGGCCAGTTTTGGGGTGTTTTGGGGTTACCCGTGGCGTTGTTGCGGTGGCCCTTGTAGCGCCGGCTGTACTGCGCTGGTTTGGGGCTGAGTTTGGGATGTTTTTGGGGCTGGTTTTGGGGTGATTTAGGATGGATTTGGGGCTGGTTTTGGGCTGGATTTGGGGTGATTTTGGGGTTACCCGTGGCGTTGTTGCGGTGGCCCTTGTAGCGCCGGCTGTACTGCGCGCCGTCGCTGTGCGCCGAGTCGAACAGGTAAATGTCCTCGTCGTTGTACGAGGCCAGCAGCTCTGCAGCGGGGAAAAACCGGGAAAAACACGGGAAAACGGGAATAAACGGGGGGAAATTGGGGAAAAACAGGGGGGGATGGGGAATAAAGGGGGGGAATTGAGGAAAAACGCCAGGGGAATGGGGAAAAATAGCGGGGAAAGGGGGAAAAGCAGCAGGAAAATGGGGAAAAGGGGGAAAAATGGGGAGAAGGGGAATGGGGAAAGGGGAGAAATGGGAAGAAAATCGGGAAAAAATGGGGTGAATGGGAAAAAATGGGAGGAAAATGGGAAAAAATGGGAGAAAAATGGGAAAAAAAGGGGTGAATGGGAAATAATGGGAGGAAAATGGGAAAAAATGGGAGGAGAATGGGAAAAAAGAGGATGAAAATGGGAAAAATGGGAGGAGAATAGGGAAAAACAGGAGGAGAATGGGGAAAGGCAAAAATCCAGCAGGACAATTGAGAAAAAATGGGGGGAATGGGGAAAACCAGCAAGAAAATGGGAAAAAATGGGAAAAAATGGAAAAAAATGGGAAAAACAGGAGGAAAATGGAGAAAAACAGGAGGGTCTGGAACTCAAGAGGTTTTTTTGGGGGGGAGATTATTTTTATTTTGGAAAATATGGAATTTGGCAGGGGGGAACTCAGGTTTTCTGGGGGAAGAGGTGTTTGAGGATAATCAGGGTTTGTTTTTTTTTTAGGAAAATGGGTATTTTTTGGAAAACCTGATATTTTTTGGGTGGGAAATGAGGGGGTTTGAGGGAGTGGGACCCCCCAGAACTCCCCAGATCCCCACCTGGACTCACCTGAGCCGTCGTGGCTGTAGACCAGGCAGGTGATGTTGGCTTTGGACTCGCAGTTCACCTGGAAAAGTGGGAAAAAACGAATGGGAAAAAATGGGAGGAAAATGGGAAAAAATGGGAGAAAAATGGGAAAAAAAGGGGTGAATGGGAAATAATGGGAGGAAAATGGGAAAAAATGGGAGGAGAATGGGAAAAAAGATGAAAATGGGAAAAATGGGAGAATGGGGAAAATGGGGAGAATGGGAAAAAAGAGGATAAAATAGGAAAAATGGGAGGAGAATGGGGAAAAACAGGAGGAGAATGGGGAAAATGGGGAAAGGCAAAAATCCAGCAGAACAATTGAGAAAAAATGGGGGGAACGGGGAAAACCAGCAAGAAAATGGGAAAAACAGGAGGAAAATGGAGAAAAACAGGAGGGTCTGGAACTCAAGAGGTTTTTTTGGGGGGGAGATTATTTTTATTTTGGAAAATATGGAATTTGGCAGGGGGGAACTCAGGTTTTCTGGGGGAAGAGGTGTTTGAGGTCAGGGTTTGTTTTTTTTTTAGGAAAATGGGTATTTTTTGGAAAACCTGATATTTTTTGGGTGGGAAATGAGGGGGTTTGAGGGAGTGGGACCCCCCAGAACTCCCCAGATCCCCACCTGGACTCACCTGAGCCGTCGTGGCTGTAGACCAGGCAGGTGATGTTGGCTTTGGACTCGCAGTTCACCTGGAAAAGTGGGAAAAAACTCAGCTCCAGCCCCTTTTCCTGGGAATTGTGAGTGTTAAACCCCCAGGTGAGGGTTTAGGGAGGCAAAAAATAGGGATTGAGGGGGGAAAAAAACCCAAAAAAAGAGATTTTTGGGAGTTGTTTCTCCCTCTTCCTGTCCTTTTTCCTGGGAATTCTGAGTGTTAAACCCCCAGGTGAGGATGCAGGGAGGCAGAAAGTGGGGATTGAGGGGTAAAAAAAGACAAAAAAAGAGATTTTTGGGAGTTGTTTCTGCCTCTTCCTGAAGGGTTTTCCAGGAAAAGGAGAGGCCTCTTCCCATGGGATTGCTCTGGGGTGATCCCAGTGCTCCCAGTCCCCTCCCAATGCTCCCAGTCCCCTCCCAGTGCTCCCAGTATCCCCAGTACCAGGTGGTGGGGACAGAACTTCTTCAGGACTCCGTTGTTCTCGTTCTCATCGATTTTCCTCTGGTCATAAATCCTGCAGGAATCAAGGAAAAAAAAAAAAGGGTTGGATTCACTCCAGGGAGGCTTTTTTATCCCCAAAATTCCCATTCTGAGATCCTAGGGCTCAAAATTCCATCCTAAAATTCCCTGGGATTTTTGTGCCAGGATAGGGCCAGATTTGGGACAGAAATGATGTTCCCACACCCAAAATTCCATCTAAAAATTCCCTGGGGATTTGAGGCAGGAATCATGTTCCCATGGTCTGAATTCCATCCTAAAAATTCCCTGGGGATTTGAGGCAGGAATTATTTTCCCACGGTCAGAATTCATCCTAAAATTCCCTGGGGATCTGGGGCAGAAAAAACATTCCCATGCCCCAGATTCCATCCTAAAATTCCCTGGAATTCTGTGCTGGTCCCAGTCCTGGATTTGGGAAGGCAAAATTGGGGATTTGGGATGGGAAAGAGGCAGATTTGGGAATCCCTGGATTTGGGATGGGGGATCCCTGGATTTGGGATGGGGGATCTCTGGATTTGGGATGGGAAATCCCTGGATTTGGGATGGGGAATCCCTGGATTTGGGATGGGGAATCCCTGGATTTTGGCTCTCCCAGTGCTCCCAGTTTGGCCTCACCTCCCAAACTGGTCCTGGCCCCTGATTTGGGACAGGGAAACCATGGATTTGGAAAGGGCAAAAGTTGGATTTGAGAAAGGCAAATTGGGCAGGGGAAATCATGGATTTGGGATAGGGAATCCCAGGATTTGGGATGGGGAATTCCAGGATCTGGGCTCTCCCAGTGCTCCCAGTTTGGCCCCACCTCACGAACTGGTCGCGGCCGCCCACGGCGAACTGGGAGGTGTTGGCAGGGTTGACAAAGATGGTGTAGAGCCCGACCTTCTTCTCCTTCTCCTTCGTCACCACCAATTTCCTGGGAAAATCCTTGGGATCAGCCCAGTCCCAGCCCCAATCCCAGCCCCAATCCCAACCCCAAATCCCAGCCCAAATCCCCCAAATCCAGCCCAAATCCCAGCCTCAAATCCCAGCCCCAAATCCCAGCCCCAATCCCAGCCCCAAATCCCCCAAATCCAGCCCCAAATCCCAGCCCCAATCCCAGCCCCAAATCCCAGCCCCAAATCCCCCAAATCCAGCCTCAAATCCCAGCCTCAAATCCCAACCCCCCATCCCCCAAATCCAGCCCCAATCCCAGCCTCAAATCCTAGACCCAATCCCAACCTAAATCCCAGCCCCAATCCCAGCCCCAAACCCCCCAAATCCAGCCCCAAACCCCAGCCCCAATCCCAGCCCCAAATCCCAGCCCCAAATCCCCCAAATCCAGCCTCAAATCCCAGCCTCAAATCCCAACCCCCCATCCCCCAAATCCAGCCCCAATCCCAGCCTCAAATCCTAGACCCAATCCCAACCTAAATCCCAGCCCCAATCCCAGCCCCAAATCCCCCAAATCCAGCCCCAATCCCAGCCCCAATCCCAACCTAAATCCCAGCCCAAATCCCAGCCCAAATCCCCCAATCCCAGCCCAAATCCCCCAAATCCAGCCCAAATCCCAGCCTCAAATCCCAGCCCCAATCCCAGCCCAAATCCCCCAAATCCAGCCCCAAATCCCAGCCCCCAATCCCAGCCCCAATTCCAGCCCCAATCCCCTCAGATCCCAGCTCCAATCCCCCCAGATCAGGAGTAGGAATTCCCAGGGGAGAAAATCCCCCAAATCAGCAGGATTTGGGCAATGAGGGTGGGGAATATTCCCAAGGTTGGGAATTTCCCAAGGAAAAATCCACACTGGGAGAATTCCCAAAGGGAAAATGGGAGTTGGGGGGAGGTCCAGCCCCAAATCCCCCAAATCCAGCCCCAATTCCAGCCCCAATCCCAGCCCAAATCCCCCAAATCCCAGCCCAAATCCCAGCCCCAATTCCAGCCCCAATTCCAGCCCCAATCCCCTCAGATCCCAGCTCCAATCCCCCCAGATCAGGAGTAGGAATTCCCAGGGGAGAAAATCCCCCAAATCAGCAGGATTTGGGCAATGAGGGTGGGGAATATTCCCAAGGTTGGGAATTTCCCAAGGAAAAATCCACACTGGGAGAACTCCCAAAGGGAAAATGGGATTTGGGGGGGTTCTCCCCTAAAAACAGATGGGATTTGTGGGAATTTGGGGCATTTCAGGAGAGAAATATTCAGGGTTGACTCCACCAGGGCAAAATTCCAAAGGGATCCAGCCCAAAGGACAGGTTAGGAATTCCCAAGGGAAATGTGATTTCCCAAAAAAAGCCCCTGATTTTTGCCCAAAATCCACCCACCTGCTATTTCCCAAATCCTGCCTGTTTCCCCTACCAAATTCCCATTTTTCAAAAAAAAAAAAAATCCCCATTTTCCTGACAGAATCCTCATTTTAACTGTCCAACTTTCCCCCCACTAAAATCCCCATTATTCCCCACAAGATCCCAATTTTCCCCACAAGATCCCCATTTTTTTTCCCCAAAAAACCCTTTTTTTTTCAAAAAAGTCCCTGCAAACAGCTGGGATTTGAGGGATTTTGGGCTATTCCAGGAGGGAAAATTTGGGGTTGGCTCTGGCAGGGTGAGAATTCCAAAGGGATCCAGCCCAGGGAGGGGGTTGGGATCAGCTCCAGCCGCGGATTCTGGCGGGATCAGGGATTAAAGGGCTCGTCCTGGTTATGAAACCCCGGGATTTGGGCTGGATCAGCCTCCAGAATGACAGCCTGGAGGCTTGGAAAAACACAGGCAGACAGAAAAACTGCTTTTCCCCAAAAAATCCCTGCTTTTCCCACAAAAAAACCCTGGTTTTCTCTCTAAAAATAATCAGGTTTAGCCCAAAAATCCCTAATTTTGCTCAAAAAAAGCGTTTTTGCCTCAAAAAACAGTGGTTTTTCCCAAAAAAAACCTGCTTTCCCCCCAAAAAAATGTTTGCTCACAAAATTACTCTGGTTTAAAAATAATCGATTTCCACCCCCCCAAAAAAAACCAATTTTCAAAAAAATTTCCATTTCTCCCCAAAAATATTAAATTTAATAAATTTAAAAATAATAAATCCCACCAAACATATCAAATTTTCCTGCAAAAATCACGATTTTCAAAAAACACCCAACCCATTTTCCCCACAAAAATAACCTGATTTCCCCAAGAATCCCTGATTTCCCAAAAAAACCCTGATTTTCCCCCAAAATCCACCTCTTCCCATTTCCTGCCCAGAATTCTCCATTTCCTGCCCAGAATTCCCATTTTTCCCCTCAGAATTCTCAAATTTCCCCTTACAATTCCCAATTTTCCCCTCAGAATTCCCAATTTTCTGATCACTTGTGAGGCAGGCCGATCTTATTTCAGACCAATGGAACCCCCATTTCCCACCCCAAATACCCTTTTTTCCCCACAGAATTCCTATTTCACCCCCAGAATTCCCTTCTTCTGCACAAAATTCCCCATTTCCTCCACAGAATTCTCCATTTTCCCCTCAGAATTCCCACTTTTCCCCTCAGAATTCCCAATTTTCCCCTTACTCACGAGGCAGGCCCATCCTGCCGCAGGTCGATGGAATCCCCATTTCCTACACCAAATACCCATTTTTCCCCACAAAACTCCCACTTCCCACCCAGAATTCCTGATTTTCCCCTCAGAATTCCCATTTTTCCCCTCAGAATTCCTGTTTTTCTGGTCACTCACAAGGCAGGCCCATCCAGCCGCAGATCAATGGAATCCTCATTTCCTACCCCAAATCCCCTTTTTTCCCCACAGAATTCCCATTTCATCCACAGAATTCCCATCTCCTGCCCAGAATTCCCACTTTTCCCCTCAGAACTGCCACTTTTCCCCTCAGAATTCCCATTTTTCCCCTCAGAATTCTTGTTTTTCTGGTCACTCACGAGGCAGGCTGGTCCTGCTGCAGGTCGATGGAATCCCCATTTCCTACCCCAAATACCCATTTTTCCCCACAGAACTCTCACTTCTCACCCAGAATTCCTAATTTTCCCCTCAGAATTCCCACTTTTCCCCTCAGAACTGCCACTTTTCCCCTCAGAATTCCCATTTTTCCCCTCAGAATTCTCACTTTTCCCCTCAGAATTCCCAATTTTCCCCTCAGAATTCCCAATTTTCTGATCACTTGTGAGGCAGGCCGATCTTATTTCAGACCAATGGAACCCCCATTTCCCACCCCAAATACCCTTTTTTCCCCACAGAATTCCTATTTCACCCCCAGAATTCCCTTCTTCTGCACAAAATTCCCCATTTCCTCCACAGAATTCTCCATTTTCCCCTCAGAATTCCCACTTTTCCCCTCAGAATTCCCAATTTTTCCCTCCCCCACGAGGCAGGCCGGTCCTGCCGCAGGTCGATGGAATCTCCATTTCCTACCCCAAATCCCCTTTTTTCCCCACAGAATTCCCATCTCCTGCCCAGAATTCCCACTTTTCCCCTCAGAATTCCCAATTTTCCCCTTACTCACGAGGCAGGCCCATCCTGCCGCAGGTCAATGGAATCCCCATTTCCTACCCCAAATCCCCTTTTTTCCCCACAAAACTCCCACTTCCCACCCAGAATTCCTGATTTTCCCCTCAGAATTCCCATTTTTCCCCTCAGAATTCCTGTTTTTCTGGTCACTCACAAGGCAGGCCCATCCAGCCGCAGATCAATGGAATCCTCATTTCCTACCCCAAATCCCCTTTTTTCCCCACAGAATTAATCAGGTTTAGCCCAAAAATCCCTAATTTTGCTCAAAAAAAGCGTTTTTGCCTCAAAAAACAGTGGTTTTTCCCAAAAAAAACCTGCTTTCCCCCCAAAAAAATGTTTGCTCACAAAATTACTCTGGTTTAAAAATAATCGATTTCCACCCCCCCAAAAAAAACCAATTTTCAAAAAAATTTCCATTTCTCCCCAAAAATATTAAATTTAATAAATTTAAAAATAATAAATCCCACCAAACATATCAAATTTTCCTGCAAAAATCACGATTTTCAAAAAACACCCAACCCATTTTCCCCACAAAAATAACCTGATTTCCCCAAGAATCCCTGATTTCCCAAAAAAACCCTGATTTTCCCCCAAAATCCACCTCTTCCCATTTCCTGCCCAGAATTCCCATTTTCCCCCTCAGAATTCTCAAATTTCCCCTTACAATTCCCAATTTTCCCCCGCAGAATTCCCAATTTTCTGATCACTTGTGAGGCAGGCCGATCCTATTTCAGACCAATGGAACCCCCATTTCCCACCCCAAATACCCTTTTTTCCCCACAGAATTCCTATTTCACCCCCAGAATTCCCTTCTTCTGCACAAAATTCCCCATTTCCTCCACAGAATTCTCCATTTTCCCCTCAGAATTCCCACTTTTCCCCTCAGAATTCCCAATTTTCCCCTTACTCACGAGGCAGGCCCATCCTGCCGCAGGTCAATGGAATCCCCATTTCCTACACCAAATACCCATTTTTCCCCACAAAACTCCCACTTCCCACCCAGAATTCCTGATTTTCCCCTCAGAATTCCCATTTTTCCCCTCAGAATTCCTGTTTTTCTGGTCACTCACAAGGCAGGCCCATCCAGCCGCAGATCAATGGAATCCTCATTTCCTACCCCAAATCCCCTTTTTTCCCCACAGAATTCCCATTTCATCCACAGAATTCCCATCTCCTGCCCAGAATTCCCACTTTTCCCCTCAGAACTGCCACTTTTCCCCTCAGAATTCCCATTTTTCCCCTCAGAATTCTTGTTTTTCTGGTCACTCACGAGGCAGGCTGGTCCTGCTGCAGGTCGATGGAATCCCCATTTCCTACCCCAAATACCCGTTTTTCCCCACAGAACTCTCACTTCTCACCCAGAATTCCTGACTTTCCCCCCAGAATTCCCACTTTTCCCCTCCCTCCCGAGGCGGGCTGGTCCTGCCGCAGGTCGATGGAATCCCCATTTCCTACCCCTAATACCCATTTTTCCCCACAGAACTCTCACTTCTCACCCAGAATTCCTGACTTTCCCCCCAGAATTCCCACTTTTCCCCTCCCTCCCGAGGCGGGCTGGTCCTGCCGCAGGTCGATGGAATCCCCATTTCCTACCCCAAATCCCCTTTTTTTCCCACAGAATTCCCATCTCCTGCCCAGAATTTCCACTTTTCCCCTCAAAATTCCCACTTTTCCCCTCAGAACTGCTACTTTTCCCCGCAGAACTGCCACTTTTCCCCTCAGAATTCCCACTTTTCCCCTCACTCACGAGGCGGGCTGGTCCTGCCACAGGTCGATGGAATCCTCATTTCCTACCCCAAATCCCCTTTTTTCCCCACAGAATTCCCATCTCCTGCCCAGAATTCCCACTTTTCCCCTCAGAATTCCCAATTTTTCCCTCACTCACGAGGCAGGCCGGTCCTGCCGCAGGTCGATGGAATCTCCATTTCCTACCCCAAATCCCCTTTTTTCCCCACAGAATTCCCATCTCCTGCCCAGAATTCCCACTTTTCCCCTCAGAATTCCCATTTTCCCCTCACTCACGAGGCGGGCCGGTCCTGCCGCAGGTCGATGGTGAAGACCACGGCGTCCTCCCCCGCAGACAGGAACGTGCAGGGCGAGTCCGGCTCCAGCGCCAGCTGAGATTGGGGGAAAAGAGGGAAAAAACAGTGAGAGTAACTCCCCAAAATCCCAAAAAACAGGAAAATCCACCTGGAAAACCCCAGGTTTGGGGATTCCCGCCCCGAACTGCAGTGATACCATCTGGGTGACGTCATGGGAACAACAGCACAGCCAAGGGTCTGAATTGCACCCAAAAAGTGGGAAAATCCCAAAATTCCTGGATTTTAATGGAGATGAGTGGCTAAACCCACCCCCTTCACCTGTGCAGTGACATCAAAGGTGACAATGGCCACATCCAAGGCTTGAAATATTTGGGAATTGATTTCCGCTACATGCAGAAAGTGGGAAAATCCCTTCCTTTCTCCCAAAAACCCCTCGGATCTGCAGGAAAAGTTCTCCCCCATTCCCAAGCACCCCAAATCCCGGGATTTGGCATTCCCAAGCCCCCCCTCACCTTGTGGGAAGCCCCCTTGTGCTGGGCCACGCACTCAGTGCTGTGGCAGCTCTGTCACCTCTGTGGTGACATCCCCACCCCATTCCCACTGCGTTCCCCCATTCCCAGGCACCCCAAATCCCAGGACTTGCCATTCCCAAATCCCAACCACCCCAAATCCCGGGATTTGGCATTCCCAAGCCCCCCTCACCTTGTGCTGGGCCACGCGCTCGGTGCTGTGGCAGCTCTGTCACCTCTGTGGTGAAGTCCCCACCCCATTCCCACTGCGTTCCCCCATTCCCAGGCACCCCAAATCCCGGGATTTGGCATTCCCAAGCCCCCCTCACCTTGTGGGAAGCCCCCTTGTGCTGGGCCACGCGCTTGGTGCTGCGGCAGCACTGGGTGGCCGAGAGCTCGGCCACGCGCACCTGCCCGTCCCGGGCACACATGGCCAGCGTGGAGTCACCGCTGTTGGGCAGGAACTTGGCCTGGAAAACAGGGAAAACGGGGAAAAAGTGGGAAAAAGGGACAGTGGGGTGGTAAAAGGAGAGGGGGAAGGAGAGGGGGAGTCGCAGAGGAGGTGGGAGGGGAAAGGGATGGGGGGAATTGCTGGAATGGTTCTGGGAGTTGTCACAGTTCTCTTGGGAATCATCACGAAGTCTCCCCTAGGAATCATCCCAAAATCTCCTGGGAATCATCCCAAAGTCTCGCGGGATATAATCCCAAAATCTCTCAGGGTATCATCCCAAAATCTGCCAGGAATTGGGGTGTCAGTCTGTGGGGTCTGGGGACCAGTTCCCAGACCCTTTCCCAAGCCTCCCCTGGCCCAGGCGACATTTTCCTGGGATCCTCTCCCACCCCAAACAGGGACCCTCAACCCAAAAAATTTTATGACACACCCGTGAACTTCAGGAAACCCATGCAGCCAACACATCCCCTTTGTGATCCCACCCCAAAAGCCCAGAATGCCCACCCCAAAAGCCCACCGTGCCCACCTGGAAGACGGTTGCTCTTTAGAATGACAAATTTTAGAGTAACGCCTAAACAGACACCCACAAACTTTGGGAAACCCATCCAGATGATGGATCCCGAGACACCCCTTTGGGATTTTCTGGGATGTTCTCCCACCCAGCTCAGCTGTTCCTGGGATCCTCTCCCACCCCAAACAGGAACCCTTAGAGCGACGAATTTTGGAACACACCTAACCAAACATCCACAAACTCTGGCAAACCCATGCAGCCAACACATCCCCTTTGTGATCCCACCCCAAAAGCCCACCATGCCCTCCCCAAAAGCCCACAATGCCCACCTGGAAGACGTTGCTCTTGTGCCCGCTGTCGAACTGCAGCACGGGCCGGCGCCGCAGCCAGTCCCACACCAGCACCTTGAGGTCGTCGCTGCCGCTGGCCAGGCGGGTGCCGCGCTGGTTGAAGTGCAGCGTGTTCACGCAGCCCGTGTGGCCCTCCAGGCCGTGCTGCAGCCGGAACTTCTGCACGAAGAGCCGGGCGCCGCAGGCCTGCGCCACGAAGCGCGAGCAGCCGCCCAGCTGGCGCTGCCGCAGCGCCGGGATCGCCCGCCAGCGCGGCCGCGGCAGCGCCCACGTCTCCGAGGCCACCTGGGGACACAGGCGCGGCTTTACAGGCTCGCCCGGGCAGCTGGCAGGGGGTGGCTGCTGCTAACGGGGCACTTCTGGATGGTTTTTACGTGATGAAGTGGGGAAATGTTCTCGGGTTTGACATGAAAATCGTTGTAGGGTCACCCGTTGGTCACCCAAGGTTACTGTAGGGTGAGCCTCCACAATCAAGTGTCAAAACTTTCTGTTTTACAGAGAAAATCTATGTTATTGTAGGGTCACCCATGTTTAGGGTCACCCCAATGTTACTGTAGGGTGAGCCTCCACAATCAAGAGTCAACCCCAATGTTATTGTAGGGTCACCCATGTTTAGGATCACTGTAGGGTCACCCCATTGTTACTGTAGGGTGACCTTAAACAATCAAGTGTCAAAACTTTCTGTTTTACAGAGAAAACCAACTTTGTTGTACGGTCACTGTAGGGTGACCCCAATGTTACTGTAGGGTGACCTTCCACAATCAAGTGTCAAAACTTTCTGTTTTACAGAGAAAATCTATGTTGTTCTAGGGTCACCCCAATGTTATTGTAGGGTCACCTGTGTTTAGGGTCACTGTAGAGTCACCCCAATGTTATTGTAGGGTCACCCATGTTTAGGATCACTGTAGGGTCACCCCATTGTTACTGTAGGGTGACCTTAAACAATCAAGTGTCAAAACTTTCTGTTTTACAGAGAAAATCAATGTTGTTCTAGGGTCACCCCAATGTTACTGTAGGGTGACCCTCCACAATCAAAGTGTCAAAACTTTCTCAGTTTTACAGAGAAAACCAACTTTGTTGTAGGGTCGCCCATGTATAGGGTCACCCCAATGTTACTGTAGGGTCACCCATGTTTAGGGTCACTGTAGGGTCACCCCAATGTTATTGCAGGGTCACCTGTGTTTAGGGTCACTGTAGTAACCCCAATGTTACTGTAGGGTGACGTCCCACAACCAAGTGTGAAAACTTTCTCAGTTTTTACAGAGAAAACCAGCAGCCACCCACTTTTACATCTCTTGTGTCTCACTATGCACCGAGACTGATAGGAATAAAATCTTTTAAAACCTCATTTAAAATCTCTTTTAAAACCTCAGTTTTAAACCTTTTTTAAAGCCTCTTTCCACTCTTCAGCCTCTCTGTGAAGTGACAGAAGCAGCAGCCACCACCCGGGTTTACATCTCCCGTGTCTCACTATTGCCAATAGAATAAAATCTTTTAAAACCTCAGTTAAAACCTCTTTTAAAACCTGATTTAGAACCTGATTTAGAACCTCTTTTAGCACCTCTGTCCCCCCTCAGCCCCCGTGCAAAGCGACAGAAGCAGCAGCCACCGCCCAGTTTCTCATCTCCTGTGTCTCACTATGCATTGAGACTGATAACGGAATAAAATCATTTAAAACCTCAGTTAAAACCTCTTTTAAAATCTCTTTTAAAACCTCAGTTAAAACCTCTTTTAAAACCTCTTTTAGCACCTCTGTCCCCCCCCAGCCCCCGTGCAAAGTCACAGAAGCACGACAGAAGCAGCAGCCACCGCCCAGTTTCTCATCTCCTGTGTCTCACTATGCATTGAGACTGATAACGGAATAAATTCACTTAAAACCTCAGTTAAAACCTCTTTTAAAACTTCATTTAAAACCTCTTTTAGCACCTCTGTCCCCCCTCAGCCCCCGTGCAAAGGGACAGAAGCAGCAGCCACCACCCAGTGTCTCATCTCCTGTGTCTCGCTATTGCCAATAGAATAAAATCTTTTAAAAACCCATTTAAAACTTCACTTAAAACCTCCGTTAAAACCTCTTTTAAAACTTCATTTAAAACCTCTTTTAGCACCTCTGTCCCCCCTCAGCCCCCGTGCAAAGGGACAGAAGCAGCAGCCACCACCCAGTGTCTCATCTCCTGTGTCTCGCTATTGCCAATAGAATAAAATCTTTTAAAAACCCATTTAAAACTTCACTTAAAACCTCCGTTAAAACCTCTTTTAAAACTTCATTTAAAACCTCTTTTAGCACCTCTGTCCCCCCTCAGCCCCCGTGCAAAGTGACAGAAGCAGCAGCCACCACCCAGTTTCTCATCTCCTGTGTCTCGCTATTGCCAATAGAATAAAACGTTTTAAAAACCCATTTAAAACCTCACTTAAAACCTCAGTTAAAACCTCAGTTAAAACCTGATTTAGAACCTGCTTTAGCTCCTCTTTTAGCACCTCTGTCCCCCCTCAGCCCCCGTGCAAAGTGACAGAAGCAGCAGCCACCCAGTCCTCCAGCGCCTGCTCCTCGTCGGACGAGTCGCGCTCGTGGGGCGGCCGCTTGCGGGGCGCCCTGCGCCGGGCGCGCGGCTCCTCCTCTTCCTCCTCCTCCTCCTCCTCGTCCTCGTCGTGCCGCGGCACCTCTTTTAGAACCTCTTTTAGCTCCTCTTTTAGCACCTCTGTCCCCCCTCAGCCCCCGTGCAAAGTGACAGAAGCAGCAGCCACCCAGTCCTCCAGCGCCTGCTCCTCGTCGGACGAGTCGCGCTCGTGGGGCGGCCGCTTGCGGGGCGCCCTGCGCCGGGCGCGCGGCTCCTCCTCTTCCTCCTCCTCCTCCTCGTCGTCCTCGTCGTGCCGCGGCTCCTCGGGGATGGAGTAGTGGCCGGTGTCGTCCATGCTGTCGCTGTCCTTGTCCCCGGAGCTGTCGCTGTCGCTGGCGCGGCCCCGCGCGGCCCCGGCGTCGTCGCCCGTCAGGCTCAGGCTCAGGTCGGACGCCTCCACCTCGATCCCCGAGGACGTCTCGCGGCCCTCCTCGGCCGACATGTCCTCGGGGCTGCTCGACAGGCTGCCTGGGGACAGGGACAGCACGGTGTCACCACAGGGACAGCACGGTGTCACCGGTGTCACACTGCCATGGGGACAGCACAGTGTCACCAGTGTCACCAGTGTCACCAGTGTACCACCAGTGTCACACTGCCATGGGGACATTGCAGTGACACCGGCCCTCCTCGGCCGACATGTCCTCGGGGCTGCTCGACAGGCTGCCTGGGGACAGGGACATGGGGACATGGAGACACTGTCACCATCAGACAGCACAATGCCACCAGTGTCACCATACTGCCTGGGAATGGGGGACAGCACAGTGCCACCAGTGTCACACTGCCATGGGGACATGGGGACATGGCAGTGACACCGGCCCTCCTCGGCCGACATGTCCTCGGGGCTGCTCGACAGGCTGCCTGGGGACAGGGACACGGGGACAGTGTCACCATACTGCCTGGGGACGGGGACAGCACGGTGTCACCGGTGTCACACTGCCATGGGGACAGCACAGTGTCACTGGTGTCACCAGTGTACCACTGACATGGGGACATGGCAGTGACACCGGCCCTCCTCGGCCGACATGTCCTCGGGGCTGCTCGACAGGCTGCCTGGGGCCAGGGACATGGGGACATGGAGACAATGTCACCATCAGACAGCACAATGCCACCAGTGTCACCATACTGCCTGGGAACGGGGGACATGGGGACAGTGTCACCCCAGGGACAGCACAGTGCCACCAGTGTCACACTGCCATGGGGACAGCACAGTGTCACTGGTGTCACCAGTGTACCGCTGACATGGGGACATGGCAGTGACACCGGCCCTCCTCGGCCGACATGTCCTCGGGGCTGCTCGACAGGCTGCCTGGGGCCAGGGACATGGGGACATGGAGACAATGTCACCATCAGACAGCACAATGCCACCAGTGTCACCATACTGCCTGGGAATGGGGGACAGCACAGTGCCACCAGTGTCACACTGCCATGGGGACATGGGGACATGGAGACAATGTCACCATCAGACAGCACAATGCCACCAGTGTCACCATACTGCCTGGGAACGGGGGACATGGGGACAGTGTCACCACAGGGACAGCACAGTGCCACCAGTGTCACACTGCCATGGGGACATGGGGACATGGCAGTGACACCGGCCCTCCTTGGCTGAGATGTCCTCGGGGCTGCTGTGGCTGCCTGGGGACAGCACAGTGTCACCATGGGGACAGCAGTGCCACCGGTGTCACACTGCCATGGGGACAGCTCAACAGGCTGCCTGGGGACGGGGACATCACACTGTCACCAGTGTCACCACACTGCTGGACAGGCTGCAGGGGGACAAGGACAGCCAGTGTCACTGCCTGGGGGCGGGGACAGGGACTGGTGACACTGCCACCAGCATGGGGACAGTGCGGTGGCACCACGGCTGACACCTGCACTGACACCCTGGCACCGTCACTGTCACCACCACGGTCACTCTGTCACCATCACTGTCACCACTGTCGCTGTCACCACCACGGTCACTTTTTGTCACCATTGCTGTCACCACCGTCGCTGTCACCACCACAGTCACTCTGTCACCATCACAGCCACCCCAGCACCCTCACTGTCACCTCTGCTGCCACCCTCGCTGTCACCGTTGCCTTGTCACCACCGCTGCCATCACTGCTGCCACCCCATCCCCATCGCTGTCACTGTCACCCTGCCACCCCAGCTGTCCCCAGCTGTCCCCTCACCGTTGACAATGTCCGTCCTGCCGTCCATGCTGCCGCCCTTGTCCGACATCGCCGCTTCCCACGGGAATCCCTGCGGGGACACGGGGACACCACCGGTGTCACACTGCCATGGGGACAGCTCAACAGGCTGCCTGGGGACGGGGACATCACACTGTCACCAGTGTCACCACACTGCTGGACAGGCTGCAGGGGGACAAGGACAGCCAGTGTCACTGCCTGGGGGCGGGGACAGGGACTGGTGACACTGCCACCAGCATGGGGACAGTGCGGTGGCACCACGGCTGGTACCTGCACTGACACCCTGGCACTGTCGCTGTCACCACCACAGTCACCACCATGGTCACTTTGTCACCATCACTGTCACCACCACAGTCACCACCACGGTCACTCTGTCACCATCACTGTCACCACTGTCGCTGTCACCACCACGGTCACTTTTTGTCACCATTGCTGTCACCACCGTCGCTGTCACCACCACAGTCACTCTGTCACCATCACAGCCACCCCAGCACCCTCACTGTCACCTCTGCTGCCACCCTCGCTGTCACCGTTGCCTTGTCACCACCGCTGCCATCACTGCTGCCACCCCATCCCCATCGCTGTCACTGTCACCCTGCCACCCCAGCTGTCCCCAGCTGTCCCCTCACCGTTGACAATGTCCGTCCTGCCGTCCATGCTGCCGCCCTTGTCTGACATCGCCGCTTCCCACGGGAATCCCTGCGGGGACACGGGGACAGGGGGACGTTGGGGACAGCCACCCCGGCACCCTCACTGTCACCTCTGCTGCCACCCTCGCTGTCACCGTTGCCTTGTCACCACCGCTGCCATCACTGCTGCCACCCCATCCCCATCGCTGTCACTGTCACCCTGCCACCCCAGCTGTCCCCAGCTGTCCCCTCACCGTTGACAATGTCCGTCCTGCCGTCCATGCTGCCGCCCTTGTCTGACATCGCCGCTTCCCACGGGAATCCCTGCGGGGACACGGGGACAGGGGGACGTTGGGGACACAGGGACATGGGGCACGGGGACAGAAGGACATGGACACAAGGGGACAGGGGACATGGGAACACCAGGACACAGAGACGTTGGGACACAGGGACAGGGGGACACCGTGACACAGAGCTGCAGTGGCCCTGCCACAGCCACCACGGGATGTCCCCGTGTCCCCAGCCCACCCCAGCACCGTGGGCACTCCCAAAATCCCCATTTTCCATGGAAAAACCACTTGGGAATGCTGCAGGACACCCAAACCTGGCCTGGCTGTTCCCAAAATCCCCATTTTCCATGGAAAAACCACCTGGGAATGCCGCAGGACACCCAAACCAGACTTAGCTGTTCCCAAAATTCCCATTTTCCATGGAAAAACCACCTGGGAATGCCACAGGACACCCAAACCCTGCTCAGCATCCCGGGAGAATCCCATCCCAAGGCATTTGGGATCCCAAAAATCCATTCTGGAACATTCCCACACAACATTCCCCTTTTTCCACCTGCCACAGAGCCCCACAGGGTCGAGTCTGTTCCCAAAATCTGAATTTTCCATGGAAAAACCACCTGGGAATGTTGCAGGACACCCAAACCTGGCCTGGCTGTTCCCAAAATCTGAATTTTCCAAGGAAAAACCACCTGGGAATGCTGCAGGACACCCAGCCCTGGCCTGGCTGTTCCCAAAATCCCCATTTTCCATGGACTGCTCAGCATCCCGGGAAAATCCAATCCTGAGGGATTTGGGATTCTAAAGATCCATCTTCAAACACATTCCCACCAAAAACTCCCCCTGGCATCTCCCCAGGAGAGCCGTGCCGGCCCCCCAGCCTCCCAAAAATCCCCATTTCCATGGCAAAGGGCAGCAGCAGAGCCCTGGAATTCCATGGAATTCCCTGGAATTCTGCCGGAATCCCAAACAACCCCAAGGGCCAGCACTGGAATTCCCCCTCCCCCTCCAACCCCCGGAATTTCTGCCCCCAATCCCGGGGATTTTCCGATCCCACGAGGGATGAGGAAGGAGCCCCCAGGGCTGGGACCCCCCCCGGCCCAGAGGGGGGTGGGAAATGTGGGAATTGTCCCGAAATCCCGGGATTCCGCGGCTGCCGGCGCGCATCTGGACAGGCTCAGGCTGACGCTGCTGCTCCCAAAAATATCCCGAAAAAACATCCCGGGGCATTCCAGAGCCTCCGGAGGCAGAACTGCCCTGCCCAGGCTCCTGCTGGCCCCGACTGGGAGAGACTGGGAGCAACTGGGAGGGAAAAATGGGAGAGACTGGGAGAAAAACTGGGATAAAGTGGGAGAAACTGGGAAAAAACTGGGATAAAGTGGGAGAAACTGGGAGAAAAACTGGGAGAAACTGGGATAAAGTGGGAGAAACTGGGAAAAAACTGGGATAAAAACTGGGATAAAAACTGGGATAAAGTAGGAGAAACTGGGAGAAAATGGGATAAAAACTGGGAGAAAAACTGGGAGAAAAACTGGGATAAACTGTGAGGAACTGGGATAAAAAATGGGATAAAGTAGGAGAAACTGGGAGAAAAACTGAGAGAAAAACTGGGAGAAACAGTAGGGGAAACTGGGCAGCCCCAAATCCTCAGGGATAAAGCCCCAAAATCCTCCTAAACAGATCCCCCAAATCCCTCAGGATGGAGAACCCAAACCCCTCAGGAATGGAACCAAAAATCCCTTGGGATGGATCCCCCAAATCCTTTGGGATGGAGGCCCCAAATCCCTTGGGATGGAGGCCCCAAATCCCTTGGGATGGAGGCCCCAAATCCCTTGGGATGGAGGCCCCAAATCCCTTGGGATGGAGGCCCCAAATCCCTTGGGATGGAGAGAAACTGAGAGAAAAACTGGGAGAAACAGTAGGGGAAACTGGGCAGCCCCAAATCCTCAGGGATAAAGCCCCAAAACCCTCCTAAACAGATCCCCCAAATCCCTCAGGATGGAGAACCCAAACCCCTCAGGAATGGAACCAAAAATCCCTTGGGATGGATCCCCCAAATCCTTGGGATGGATCCCCCAAATCCTCAGGGATGGAGGCCCCAAATCCCTTGGGATGGAGGCCCCAAATCCTTTGGGATGAAACCCTAAATCATCTGGGATGGAGAACCCAAACTCTCTGGGATGGATCCCCTAAATCCTCAGGGATAAAGACCCAAAATCTTCCTAAATGGAGCCCCCAAATCCCTCAGGATGGAGCCCCCAAATCCCTCGGGATGGATCCCTCAAATCCCACAGGATGGAGCCCCCAAATCCTTTGGGATGGAGAACCCAAATCCCCTGGATTGGATCCCCCAAATTCCACAGGAATGGAACCCAGAATCCCTTGGGATGGATCCCAAATCCTCTGGGATGGATCCCCCAAATCCTTTAGGATGAAATTCCCAAATCTCTCAGGAATGGAACCCAAATCCTCTGGGATGGAGCCCCCAAATCCTCTGGGATGGAGACCCCAAATCCCTCAGGATGGAGTCCCCAAATCCCTTGGGATGGATCCCAAATCCTTTGTGATGGAGCCCCCAAATTCCACAGGATGGATCCCTCAAATCCTTTAGGATGAAATTCCCAAATCTCTCAGGAATGGAACCCAAATCCTCCTGGGATGGATCCCCGAAATTCCACAGGAATGTAACCCAGAATCCCTTGGGAAAGATCCCAAATCCCTCGGGATGGATCCCCCAAATCCTTTGGGATGGAGAAGCCAAATCCCTTGGGATGGATCCCCCAAATTCCACAGGAATGGAACCCAGAATCCCTCAGGATGGAGCCCCCAAATCCCTCGGGATGGATCCCCCAAATCCCTCGGGTTGGATCCCCAGGAGCATTCCCAGGAGTTTCCCAAATCCTGGAGAAATCCCAAACCCCCCAAAACCCCAAAATCCCCCCAAAAAACCCCAAACCCCCCCAGGACTGGGGTGCACTCACCTGGGCCAGGTGCCGGGGACAGCGGGGCTGGAGCTGGGGGAGCGCGGGGTCAAAGGTCAGGGACCCAAATTTTGGGGACCCCCCAATCCCTGGGGACCCCCCCTGATCTTTGGGAACCCCCCAAATCCTGGGAAATCCCAAATTTTGGGGACCTCTCCCAATCCTTGGGGACCCCCCCCGATCCTTGGGAATTCCCAAATTTTGGGGAATCCCCCCCAAAAATTCCCTCAATCCCTGAGGACCCCAAAATTTTGGGGATTCCCAAATTTTTGGGGACCCTCCAATCTCAGGGGACCCCCAAAAAATATTCAGGGACCCCTCCCAGAAGCTTGGGGGTCACCCCAAAAATTCCCAGATCCCAAAAATCTCAGGGACCCCCCCCAAAAAAGCTTCAAGGATCCCCCAAAACCCCCCCAGGACACCCCGAAAACCCCAAGGATCTCCTTAAGGGGCCCCCCAAAAGCTCAGGGACCCCCAAAAAAGCCTCAAAGACCCCCCAAAACACCCCCAAAGTCTCAAGGTCCCCCCCAAAATCACCCCCAAAAAACGCACTCATTAATGGGGTTATGGGGTCACTGCAGGGCCACCAGTGGGGTGATAGGGTCACCAAGGAGGTTATAGGGTCACCCTGTGTTATAGGGTCAGCTCACCCCCATTATTGTGGGCTCACCCCTATTTAGGGTCACAGTAGAGTCCCCAGTGGGGTTATAGGGTCACTATAGGGTCACCCCAGTGTCACTGTAGGGTCCCCAATGCTGCTATAGGGTCACCCCTGGGTGGTTGTAGGGTCACCCCTGCTTAGGGTCCCCACTGTGTCCCCCCTGTCCCCAGTGTCCCCATGTCCCCAATGTCCCCAATGTCCCCCCAGTGTCCCCAGTGTCCCCAGTGTCCCCATGTCCCCATGTCCCCAGTGTCCCCATGTCCCCATGTCCCCAGCGCAGGCTCAGCCGTTCCCGTCACCAACTCTTTATTGGGGTCACGGGGGGTGAGGGGGGGACCCCGCCCCATCCGGGGGGGTCCCTGCGCCCCCCACCCCAAAAAAACCCCAAACGTGGGGAGGGGGAGCTGCCGACCCCACTGCCGGGCTCCTCTTCACCTCCTCTGGGGCCGGGGCACCCCAAATCCGGGGGGACCCCAAATCCGGGGGGGGACCCCAAATCCAGGGGGGGGATCCCAAATCCGGGGGGGACCCCAAATCCAGGGGGGGATCCCAAATCCGGGGGGATCCCAAATTCGGGGAGGGACCCCAAAGGTGCCCTACATGAGGCGGCACTGCTCCCCCGTCAGGCTCAGTCCTGGTGGCTGTGGGGACACAGGGTCACCCCAAAGTCATGGGGGCACCCCAAAGCCTGGGGAGACCCCAAAGCCTGGGGAGACCCCAAAGCCATAAGGGGACCCCAAATCCATGGAAACCCCAAAGCCTGGGGAGACCCCAAAGCCATGGGGGGAACCCCAAATGTATGGGATCACCCCAAATCTTCTGGAGTCATTCCAATTCTATGGAGTCACCCCAAATGTATGGGATCAACCCTAAATCTATGGGGTCACCCCAAATCTATGGGGTCACCCCAAATGTATGGGGTCACCCCAAATCTACTGGACCACCCCAGATCTTTTCGAGTCACTCCAAATCTATGGAGTCACCCCAAACCTGTGGGGTCACCCCAAATCTTCTGGAGTCATCCCAATTCGATGGGATCTCCTCAATGCCCCAAAGCCTGGGGAGACCCCAAAGCCATGGAAACCCCAAAGCCTGGGGAGACCCCAAAGCCTGGGGAGACCCCAAAGCCTGGGGAGACCCCAAAGCCATGGGGGGAACCCCAAATGTATGGGATCACCCCAAATCTTTTGGAGTCATTCCAATTCTATGGAGTCACCCCAAATGTATGGGATCACCCTAAATCTATGGGGTCACCCCAAATCTATGGGGTCACCCCAAATGTATGGGGTCACCCCAAATCTACTGGACCACCCCAGATCTTTTCGAGTCACTCCAAATCTATGGAGTCACCCCAAACCTGTGGGGTCACCCCAAATCTTCTGGAGTCATCCCAATTCGATGGGATCTCCTCAAATCTACAGGATTACCCCAAACTCTATGAGGTCACCCCAGATCTTTTGGGGTCCCCGCAGTTCTATGGGGTCACCCCAAATCTGTGAGGTCACCCCAATTTTAACGGGATCTCCCCAATCCCATGAGGTCACCCCAAATCCTCTGGGGTCCCCCCATTCTTTAGGACCACCCCAAACCCTCTGGGTGACCCCAAACCCCTTCAGGGGTGTCCCCAAACACTCACCGTGTCCCCTGCCAGCTCCTTGGGGGGGTGGCCCAGGTCCTGCAGCTGTGAGGGGACAGAGGGGACACGGGGACATGGGGGGGACAGAGGGGACAGAGGGACACGGGGGTGACATGGGGGGGACAGAGGGGACACGGGGACATGGGGACACAGAAGGGACAGAGGGACATGGGGGGACATGGAGGGGACAGAGGGACGTGAAGGGGCAGAGGGAGATGGCAGGGACACAGAGGGGACATGGAGGGGACACGGGGGGAGGACAGAGGGACACGGGGGTGACACGGAGGGCACAGACAGACACGGAGGGGACACAGGGGTGACACGAAGGGGACACAGGGACACAGTGGGCACAGAGGGACACGGGGGTGACACGGAGGGGACACAGGGACACAGTGGGCACAGAGGGACACGGGGGTGACACAGAGGGGACACAGGGACACAGTGGGCACAGAGGGACACGGGGGTGACACGGAGGGGACACAGGGACACAGTGGGCACAGAGGGACACGGGGGTGACACAGAGGGGACACAGGGACACACACGGGGGAGGACAGAGGGACAAGGGGCTGACATAGAGGGGACACAGGGACACAGTGGGCACAGAGGGACACGGAAGTGACATGGAGGGGACCCGGGGACACAGGGGTGACACGGGGTTGACATGGAGGGGACACAGGGGTGACATGGAGGGCACAGAGGGACACGGGGGTGACATGGGGGTGACAAGGAGGGGACACAGAGGGGACACAGGGACACGGGGGAGGACAGAGGGACAAGGGGCTGACATAGAGGGGACACAGGGACACGGAGGGCACAGAGGGACACGGGGCTGACACGGAGGGGACACGGAGGGGACCCGGGGACACAGGGGTGACACGGGGTTGACATGGAGGGGACACAGGGGTGACATGGAGGGCACAGAGGGACACGGGGGTGACACGGAGGGGACACAGGGGCGACACGGGGGGCACAGAGTGACACAGAAGTAACATGGAGGGGACCCGGGGACACAGGGGTGACACGGGGTTGACATGGAGGGGACACGGGGGTGACATGGAGGGCACAGAGGGACACGGGGGTGACATGGGGGTGACAAGGAGGGGACACAGAGGGGACACAGAGGGGACACAGGGACACGGGGGAGGACAGAGGGACAAGGGGCTGACATAGAGGGGACACAGGGACACGGAGGGCACAGAGGGACACGGGGCTGACACGGAGGGGACACGGAGGGGACCCGGGGACACAGGGGTGACACAGGGGTGACACAGGGGTGACACGGGGGGGTCAGGGTGCCACCAGGCCGCACCTGCTGCATCAGGTCCAGCAGGGTCTCGAAGCGCTCCCGGCGCTGCCCCTCGGGCTCCTCGGGCCGCTCCCGCTCCAGCTCGGCGCAGATCCGCAGCATCAGCACCTGCTGCGCCCCGAACCGCGCCCGCTGCTCCGGGGACAGGGACCCCTCGTGCTGCCGCAGCCACTCCGGGTACTGGGGACACCCGGGGGACACCGTGGGGACAGTGGGGTCACTGCAGGGACCCCCAAATCCCAGCCCATCCCAGCCAATCCCAGCCCCTCAGCACCTGCTGCACCCCGAACCGCGCCCGCTGCTCCGGGGACAGGGACCCCTCGTGCTGCCGCAGCCACTCCGGGTACTGGGGACACCCGGGGGACACCGTGGGGACAGTGGGGTCACTGCAGGGACCCCCAAATCCCAGCCCATCCCAGCCAATCCCAGCCCCTCAGCACCTGCTGCACCCCGAACCGCGCCCGCTGCTCCGGGGACAGGGAGCCCTCGTGCTGCCGCAGCCACTCCGGGTACTGGGGACACCCAGGGGACACTGTGGGAACACCGTGGGGACTCCCAAATCCCCCATAGCACCCCCAAATCCCAGCCAATCCCAGCCCCTCAGTGCCCTGAACCGTGCCCGCTGCTCCAGGGACAGCGAGCCCTCGTGCTGCCGCAGCCACTCCGGGTACTGGGGACACCCAGGGGACATTGAGGGACCCCCAAATCCCCCGTGGCACCCCCAAATCCCCCATGGCACCCCCGATATCCCAGAGAAAAAGGGGAAATGTCCCACTACAGCCCTGGGGATGACAGGGACAGACCCCAGAGGGGATCAGGGAGAGAGCACGTCCTTGGACAGCAGGGACTCCATGATGTCCCCATGCCACCCCTGAGTTTCCCACTAATCCCTCCAGGATTTTGGGGAGCCCCCTCAGGGTTTTGGGGGTTCCTCCCAGTTTTTGGGGTCCCACCTTCTCAGTGATCTCCTTGAGAGAAGGGTAGAGCACATCCTTGAACAATAGTCCATGATGTCCCCATGTCACCCCTGAATTTCCCACTAATCCCTCCAGGATTTTGGGGAGCCCCCTCAGGGTTTTGGGGGTTCCTCCCAGTTTTTGGGGTCCCACCTTCTCAGTGATCTCCTTGAGAGAAGGGTAGAGCACATCCTTGAACAATAGTCCATGATGTCCCCATGTCACCCCTGAATTTCCCACTAATCCCTCCAGGATTTTGGGGACCCCCCCAGGGTTTTTGGGGTTCCCTCCCCATTTCTGGGGTTCCTGCTGGATTTTGGGGTCCCCCTCCCCACTTTTTGGGGTCCCACCTTCTCTGGAGGGAGGGGTAGAGCACGTCCTTGGACAGCAGGGACTCCATGATGTCCCCATGCCACCCCTGAGTTTCCCGCTAATCCCTCCTGGATTTTGAGGACCCCCTCAGGTTTTTTGGAGTGCCCTCCCTGTTTTTGGGGTTCCTCCCGGTTTTTGGGGTCCCACCTTCTCGGTGATCTCCTTGAGGGAGGGGTAGAGCACGTCCTTGGACAGCAGGGACTCCATGATGCTGCGCATGACGGGCAGGACGCCGTCGCCGCCGCCCTCGTCCAGCCCCAGCCCCTCCAGGGCCTTGGCCAGCTCCTCCTCCGAGCCCGGGGAGTTCTGCGGGACCCCCGGCGCCGTGAGCCCCCCGGGACCCCCGGGAGAGCCCCGGGAGCCCCCCGGGAGGGGCTGGCAGCGAGTACCTGCAGGTCATTGGCGTTCTTGGCCAGCCCGCTCAGGGTCTCCTTGAGGCAGGAGGTGAATTCCTGCTGCGAGGCCGCGTCGCTGCCTGCGGGGAACGGGAATGGGAATGGGAATGGGATGGGGTGGGATGGGGTGGGAATGGGAATGGTCCTTCCCAGCCTCGTGGGAGAACCTATGGGGAAAAAAATAAAACAGTGGAAAGCAATTTAAGAGAAATCCTCCTTCTGTCTTGTCGTGGTTCAAGACCTTTAGGTTTAAAATCCTTCTGCAGGGTGCTGGCCACGCCCCCTGGAAAACCCGGAACGGGAACGAGAACGGGAACGGAATGGGAACGGGAAAATGGGATTGGGAATGGGAGTGGGAATGGGGTGGGACTGGGGGTGGTAGAGGGAATGGGAATGGGAATGGGGTGGGAATGGGGTGGGAAATAATGGGAACTATGCAGGATCCTGCTGGGGTGCTGCCCCCGACCCCAAAGGGAGGAACAATCCCAGCTGGGGTGGGGATGGGGGATAACCACGACGCCCACCCCAGGCTCGAGACCCCCCCCGGGCCCAGCCCACCCACCGACTTTGCCGGCAGCCTCCGAGAGCTTCTGGAACTGCTCCACCAGCTGGGGCTCCTGGCGGGCCAGCTCCTGCATGGCCTCCTGGAACTCGGCCGCCGCCTGCGCCGCCAGCTCGCCCTCGAAGAGCTCCTGGAAGAACCTCTCCTGCGAGGAGAAGAGCGAGCCCTGGCCACGGGGTCAGCAGGGCCCGGCGCGGCCCCGCGCGGCGCTCACGGGCTTTTGGGGGGCTCACCTTGGCGGAGTCGGCGGCCGAGATTTATTATTGAATTTATTATTGAATTTCTTGCTGAATTTATTATTGAATTTCTTGCTGAATTTCTTGCCCATGAAGACAGCAAAGGAGACGGAATCAAAGCTCAGCCCCTCCTGCCCCCATCCCCCATCCCCCTCCCCGGGGGGCTCCGCTCCCGGGACCCCCGGGGACCTCGGGGCTGTCCCCAACCCCCCCGGGCTGTCCCCAACCCCCCTGGGCCACCCGGGGGCACTCTGGGCTCGTTCTTGGAATTGCTCCAAATTCCTGTGGCACAAAGGGACAGGGGGACGGTGGCCACGGGGAGGGGACAGGGACAGGGACAGGGACAGGGACAGGGACAGGGACAGGGACAGGGACAGCTCCTGGTGGCCCCAGCGTGGGGACAGGGCCAGGTCCCGGTGGCCACGGGCAGGGTGGCACCCACAGGATCAGGGGACACACGCGTGTCCCTGTCCCCAGTGCCACCCCGGTGCCACAGCACGTTCCCATCGATGTCACTGCTGTCCCTGGGTGGCATTTGGGGACCCGGCGCCACCCCCGGTGCCACCCCGGTGTCACAGCACGTTCTCGTAGTCACCGCTGTCCCCCGGGTGCCACCGCGGTCCCGGCAGCTCCGCGTAGGTCACCTGGGGGACCTCGGCGGTGGCGCCTGGGGACCCTACGGGAGACACCGGTGCCACCCAGTGCCACCCAGGGGTGCCACGTCCCCGTGCCTGCACTGCTCCTCTGTCTCCTGGGTGGCATTTGGGGATCCTGTGCCACCTGCAGTGCCACCCAGTGCCACCCCCAGTGCCACCCAGTGTCACCCAGTGCCACCCAGTGCCCCCCCCAGTGCCAACAAATGCCACCCAGTGCCACCCAGTGTCCCCCAGTGTCACCCAATGCCACCCAGTGTCACCCTGTGTCCCCCAGTGCCACCCCCGTTGCCACTCGCTGTCCCCCAGTGTTCCCAGTTTCACCCAGTGTCCCCCAATGCCACCCAGTGCCACCCCCAATGCCACTCCCAGTGCCAACAAGTGCCACCCAGTGTCCCCCAGTGCCACCCAGTGCCACCCAGTGTCCCCCAGTGCCACCCCCAGTGTCCCCCAGTGTCCCCCAGTGCCATCCCCAGTGCCACCCAATGCTCCCCAGTGCCACCCCCAGTACCAACAAATGCCACCCAGTGCCACCCAGTGTCCCCCAGTGCCACCCAGTGCCACCCCCAGTGCCACTCGCTGTCCTCCAGTGTTCCCTGTTTCACCCAGTGCCAACAAATGCCACCCCAGTGCCACCCGGTGTCCCTCAGTGCCACCCCCAGTGCCACCCACTGTCACAGCACGTTCCCATCCATGTCACCGATGTCCCCTGGGTGGCATTTGGGGACCCAGCAGCTCCCTGGGGGTGGCATTTAGGACCCCGGTGCCACCCCCGGTGCCACCCCCGGTGCCACGCGCTGTCCCCGCTCACCCGCCGCCCTCGCCGTGGGCACCACGTGGGTGTAGAGCACCTCGCCCCCCTCGGGGGGCACCGCGGGGGTCCTGCGGGGACAACGGCGACAGCGGGGTGGCCTCGAGGTGGCGTTTGGGGACAAGGGGACACCCCCGGGCCCCTCCCGCACTCACCTGGCCTCGGGGGTCCTGGGGGCTGCGGGGGAAGGGGTGACAAGGGGGTGACAATGGGGTGGGGACAGCGCCAGGGGACCCCAAAATCCTCCCCTGGAAACCCCCAAAATGTCCCAGAATTCCCAAAACAACCCTGAAATCCCAAAGCTCCAAAAATGTCCCAAAATTCCCCAAAAAAATCCTGAAATCCCAAACCCACCCAGGAGCCCAAAAAATCCACAAAATACCCCAAAAAATCCAAAAATCCTAAACCCCCCAAAAGTCCCAAAACCCCCCAAAAAATCCCAAAATCCCAAAACTGCCCAGAACCCCCAAAACACCTAAAAAATCCCTAAAATCCCAACCTCCCCCAGACACACAAAAAGCCCCAAAATACCCGGAAAAAAATGCTTGAAATCCCAAATTCCCCCAGACCCCAAAACCCCCAAGGACCCCCCCAAATCCTCCTGGGATGTCCCCAGATGTCCCCAAGCCCCCCAGGAGCCTCAGCCGGGGTCACCACGGGCTCAGTTCAGAGTCTGTGGGTGCCACCCCGCTGTCCCCATTGTCCCCTTTGTCCCCATTGTCCCCACTGTCCCCATTGTCCCCTTTGTCCCCACTGTCCCCACTGTCCCCACTGTCCCCTTTGTCCCCTTTGTCCCATTTGTCCCCATTGTCCCCTTTGTCCCCACTGTCCCCTTTGTCCCCACTGTCCCCATTGTCACCCACCCCGGCGGTGGCACTGCCAGCCCACGATGGCACCCACGAGCAGGACCAGGGCCAGGAGGGAGCTGCCAACCCCTGCGGCCACTGCTGGGGACAGAGGGGACACTTTGGGGTCACCCGGGGGTGCTGCTCCCCCACGGTGACCCGGGGTGATGCCACCTGTGCCTTGTCCCTTCTGTGTCACCAAGGACAGAGCGGGGACAAACCCGGGGTTCTGAGCCCCCACAGTGTCCCCGAGCGGCGTCACCTGTGTGCCCGTGTCCCCACGCTGTCACCTCCAGGGCCAGCTCTGGGCTGAGTGCCCGGAACACGCGGTGCCCGTCCTGTCCCAGCTGGTTGGTGGCCACGCACTGGTAGGTGCCCGAATGTCCCACATCGATGTCCCCCAGCTGCAGGAGGGGACCCCGGGCCAGCTCCTGCCCGTTGTGCAGCCAGGTGAAGGTGACAGGGGCTGAGCCCACCTGCACCGAGCAGCGCAGGGTCACGTTGTCACCTGTGTGCACCTGGTGTGCCAGGGCAGGGACCCGGGAAAGGGCTGGGGGGACCCGGGGCACGGAGGGGGGACCCGGGGAAGGATGGAAGGAGCTGGGGAGGGACCCGGGCAGCGATGGGGAGAGCCGGGGATGGGGTCAGGGTGGGCTGGGGGTCCCCAGGCAGGGCTGGGGGACCCGGGGAGGGACCCGAGGAAGGAGCGGGGGGACCGGGGGTGAGACCCGGGGAAGGAGGGGGAGATCGGGACAGTGATGGGGGGAACGCGAGGAAGGAATCGGGGAGGGCTGGGGGCAGCAAGGCAGGGCTGGGGGACCCCGGAAACGTGTCAGGGAGGGCTGGGGGTCCCCAGGCAGTGATGGGGGTCCCCAGGCAGTGATGGGGGTCCCCAGGCAGGGGACCCTGCGGGTCTCCGAGCCCGTCCCCGCACTCACTGCGCACCGTGACGCGGAGCCGGGCGCTGCTCTTCCTCACGTTCCCGGATCCCACCAAGCCCCTGCAGCGGTAGTGGCCGCGGTGGCTCAGCTGCAGGGGGGACAGGGACAGCTCGGTGCCATCGCGGAGCCCCCCCAGTTCCTTCCCCTCGTGGTAGAAGAGCACAAATTTGACCGTTCTGTTCCAAGAGCCGCGGCAGCGCAGTGTCAGCGTGTCCCCCTCCAGCAGCGCCCGCGCTGGCACCTGCAGCACCAGCCAGTCTGGGGGACAGAGGGGACCTGTCACACCCGATGGCACTGGGACCCCCCCACTGGGTCACACCCAGCGCACCAGGGGTCCCCAGTTCCGACACGGGGCTCCCCACACTGGGATGCTTTGGATGTCCCCGGAGCAGGGGACGGGCTCTGGTCACACAGGAGGTGACCATGGAGCAGAGCCCACCCAGAGCCCTCGGGGTCCCCGCGGGTGCCAGGCTGGGGACACCCAAACCCCCCTCACCGTTTGAGACTGTCACAGAGGGGCTGTGCCCGGTGCCGGGCCTGTAACAGTAGTAGGTGCCACTCTCGGTGACACTGAGGCGGTCACCTCTCTTCTGCCACCAGCGCTGCTTGTCCTTGTACCAGGTGGTGGCACCGGCTGTCCCCGAGCCCTGGCAGGTCAGCTCAGTGGGGGTGGCACTGTGGGGACAGCAGCACGGGGACACGGGGTGTGGGGGCTGTCCCCGAGCTGTCCCCATGGGGACAGCAGTTCTTGTGGGAAAGTGCTCGGGGACTGTCCCCAGCAGGTCTGGGGAGGCTCCCAGGGGACAGCTCTGTCACAGCCGCCCACGCGCCACGTTCCGGTGGCACGGACACCTCGGGGGTGGGGACACCACGGTCACCCTGTGCTGGGACAGGTCACCCCTGCCAGCCCCACGGCCACATCCCCATGGTGCTTGTCCCCTTGTCCCTGTCCCTGCATCCCCCTGTCCCCACAGCTGCCCCAGCCCCAAGGTGCCAAACCCCACATTCCTGTCCCCAAATCCCTGTCCCCAAACCTCTGTCCCCAAATCCCTGTCCCCCATTCCTTTCTCCCATTCCTGTCCCCCATCCCTGTCCCCAGGGCCACTCCAGTCACACTGGGGGACACTGGCTCTGTCCCCCACTGGCTCTGCTGGCCTTGGGGACCTCAGGGGACCCCGCAGCCCCCCTGTGCCCCCTCCCCTCCCCATCCCTGGGCTGTCAGGTCCGTGCCCGGGGCACTCACCCCACAGGAGCAGTGCCACCTTCCCGGCCATCCCGCTGTCCCCAGCCATGTGCACTGGCTGTCACTCGCTGCCAGGGCCACCTGTCCCCAGCCTGGTGGCTCTTGAGATAAAGGGGAAGGAAGAGAATTTACATCTCGTCCCACATGGTGGGGGTGGGACACGGTGGGGGCAGGGTGGGGATGAGGCTGGGTGGGACAAGGTGAGATTTGGGGTTCCCAGGAGTGGGGGGTCAGGGGGTTTGGGGAGGCAGGGATGGGTGTCCAGGGGAATGGGGAGTGCCAGGGATGGGGTCCCTGGGAATAGGAGTCCTGAGGAGGGGGAGTCAGCAGGGATGGGGGTGCAATGGGAATGGGGGACCCCAGGGCTGGGGGGATTCAGGGGTGGGAGTGCCAGGGGAACGTGGGCTCCAGGGATTTGGGGTCATGGCATGGGTTTGCCAAGGATGGGGTGCAGGGGAAATGGGGGGTCCCGTGGGAATGGGGGTCCTGGGAGAGTCAGGGTCCTGGGGGAAGGGAGATTTCAGGGGATGGAATGAACAGGCGAGGGTTCCTTGGGAATGGGGTGCTGGGCCATGGAGATCCTGGGGAATGTCAGTGCTGGGATGGGGGTCCCAGGCGAGGTGGGACATAAGGAATGGGGTTCCCATGATGTGATTTCCAGGGGAATGGGGGTCCCAGGGATGGGCAGTGGCTGGGTGGGCACAGGGGTCACATCTTCCCTGCGTGCCTCAGATTTTGGGGTGACCCAGAGCCAGCACAGCCCCCCCCGTGTGCTGGTGGTTTGGGGGGGTCACCCCAGGTGGATTCCGAGGGGGCTCTGGGTCTGTCCCCACCCCCCAGGGACGTTTTCTTCTCTTCATTTCCATTTCCTTCCTTTTTTTCTGCCACTTTCGCGCACCCTCAGTTCCTGGCTCAGCCATCCCGGGGAGCTCCTGACGGGGGAAGGGGCTGGGGGGACCCGGGGGAGGGGAAAAGGGGGCGCGGGGAGGGCAGGGGGGGCTGTGGGGTGACATCCAGGGGGGTGGCACCTCCTGGGGGGTCCTGTCCCTTTGCAAAGGTGTCCCTGCTCAGGGGGTGGCACATGTCCTGGGGGGCACATCCAGGGGGTCCTGTCCCTTTTTCAGGAGGTGACACATCCAGGGGGGTGACATCCAGGGGGGTGGCACCTCCTGGGGGGTCCTGTCCCTTTGCAAAGGTGTCCCTGCTCAGGGGGTGGCACATCCTGGGGGTGGCACATCCAGGGGGTCCTGTCCCTGTCCTGGGGTGTCCCTCCTCGGGGGGTGGCACATCCTGGGGGTGGCACCGAGCCGTGGCTCTGTCCCGGGGGCCGGGGGAGGTGACCCCGCCCCTGTCACGCTGTCACCCCCGCTCGGGACACCGCCACCGCCGGTCCCCGCGGCCCGGGACAGTCCCGGTCCCCGCAGCGCGGTGGCGGCCGCGACCCGCGACAGCGACCCGAGGGCAGGACCCCGCTCCCGCAGCTCCGGGGGCTCCTCCGGGGGTCCCCGGAACCTCCGGCACCTCCCGGTGCCCCCGGCCGGGGCTCCGCAGCAGCTCCGGGGCTCCGACCCCGCTCGGGGGGCACCGGGCAGGGCTGGGGCCACCTTGAGGGTGGCACTTGGGGACACCCCCGGTTCCCTCCCGGGGCTCTCGGGGCGCTCCAGCTGCGGGGTCGGTGCCCGGGGTGAGGGGGGGGCACCGCCGCAGGTCCCCGGGCGGTGTCACCGAGAGGGGACAAACCGGGAGCGGCAGCTGCGAGGAGAAGCCCGGCTGTGTCCCCGCGATGTCCCCGCGATGTCCCCACGATATCCCCGACTGTGTCCCCGCACTGTCCCCACGATGTCCCCACGATCTCCCCGCGCTGCTCCTGGCTGTGTCCCCTCAATGTTCCCCCGCTGTCCCCACGCTGTCCCCACGCTGTCCCTGCACTGTCCCTGACTGTGTCCCCGCATTGTCCCCCCACTGTCCCTGCACTGTCCCCGCGCTGTCCCTGGCTGTGTCCCCTCAATGTTCCCCCGCTGTCCCCGCGATGTCCCCACGATGTCCCTGCGCTGTCCCTGACTGTGTCCCCGCATTGTCCCCCCACTGTCCCTGCACTGTCCCCGCGCTGTCCCCTCGTTGTCCCCGCGCTGTCCCTGGCTGTGTCCCCTCAATGTCCCCACGATGTTCCTGGCTGTGTCCCCACGATGTCCCCTCGCTGTCCCCGGCTGTGTCCCTGGCTGTGTCCCCTCGTTGTCCCCGCGCTGTCCCTGGCTGTGTCCCCTCAATGTCCCCGCGCTGTCCCCACGATATCCCCACGATGTCCCCGGCTGTGTTCCTGGCTGTGTCCCCTCAATGTCCCCTCGTTGTCCCCGCGCTGTCCCCGCCCTGGCAGAGCCCAGCGCCGCTGTCCCCGCCGTCTCGGGGACATTCCGGCTTTCGGGATCTCCTTCCCCGCTCCAGCCGCTCTCCGTTTTTCCCCGGCCCCAAATCCGCCCCAAATCCGCCCCAAGGATTTCCCGGGGCGGGAGCGGAGCTGGCCCGGGTCCGTCGCTTTCCCGAACCTTCTGGAAGCGCTCCGCGCCTCCCGCGGGCAGCCCCGGGCGGCTCCGGGATCTCTTATCTCGGAGGCACCCGGATGAAAATCTCCTAATTGGATTTGAGGATTAATTAAGTAATTAATGCCGGCAGTTCCGGCTCTGTCACCCCCGCGGGGGTTCGGTGCCGAAGCCAAACCCAACGCCCCAAATTTTGGGGAGCTGCGCCGGGATCTGCGGAGGGAGAGGGAGCGGCAGATCCGAAATTCGGGAATGTTTGTGGGAGGGAGGCTCCAGGGAAACAGAAATCCCGGGAAAACCGAAATCCCGGGAGACAGAATTCCAGGGGAACAGAATTCCTGGAAATCAGAATTCCTGGGAATCAGAATTCCAGGAAAACAGAATTCCAAGAAAACAGAATTCCAGGGAAATAGAATTCCAAGGAAACAGAATTCCAGGAAAACAGAATTCCAGGGGAACAGAAATCCCGGGAAAACAGAAATCCCGGGAGACAGAATTCCAAGGAAACAGAATTCCAAGAAAACAGAATTCCAGGGAAATAGAATTCCAAGGAAACAGAATTCCAGGAAAACAGAATTCCAGGGGAACAGAAACTCCGGGAAAACAGAAATCCCCGGAAAACAGAAATCTCGGGAGACAGAATTCCAGGGGAACAGAAGTCCCGAGAAAAGGAATTCCAGGGAAAACGGAATTCCCGGGAAAGAGAAATCTAGGGAATTAAAATTCCAGGCGAACAGAAATCCCGGGAGACAGAAATGGCCACAAGGAGGGGACAGGGGACAGCTGCTGGTGGCCACAAAGAGGGGACATCCTTGTGCTGCTCTGGGATGTCACCGCCTCCCCCCTTGGGGACAAACCCAAAACCTTCGGAATCCTCCCCAAAAACCCGAGCCCGGAGCTTACGTGAGGCTGAGCCCGAGCCCTGGGGGGATTTGGGGGCTCTGGGGACCCTGGAGGGATTTGGGGACCCTGGGGGGATTTGGGAACCTTGGAGGAATTTGGGAACCCTGGGGGGATTTGGGGACCTGAGGGAATTTGGGATTCTGGGGGATTTTGGACCCTGGGGGGATTTGGGGACCCCGGGGGGATCTGGGGACCCGGAGGGGATTTGGGGGCTCTGAGGGGATTTGGGGACCTGAGGAGGATTTGGGGTCCCTGGAGGGATTTGGGATCCTGGGGGGATTTGGGGACCTTGGGAGGATCTGGGGACCCTGAGGGGATTTGGGGACCTGAGGGAATTTGGGGACCCTGGGGGGATTTGGGGGCTCTGGGAGGATTTAGCCCTCAGGGCTGATCTGGGGACCCTGAGGGGATTTGGGGACCTGAGGGAATTTGGGGACCCTGGGGGGATTTGGGGGCTCTGGGAGGATTTAGGACTGTGGGGGAATTTGGGGACCCTGAGGGGATTTGGGGACCTGAGGGAATTTGGGGTCCCTGGGGGGATTTGGAGTCCCACGGGTGTCCCAACCCTCAGGGCTCAGGAACAAGTGCAGAACGCCAGAACTGAATAATCCCAAAACCCAACAAATCCCAAAAAAAAACCACCACAAAAAACCTTCACAAAAAAATTTTTAAAAATTAAAAAAAAATTTAAAACCTCCTTCTGATCAGATCTGGGGGTGCTTTACCCCAAAAACGCACCCCAAAATCCCCAAATCCCGGGACAGGGCCTGGTGTTTGTGCCCAGGGACGCTTCAGGAACGCGGCTGAACTCCAGGAACCCCGGCCCTAATTAAAACACCTCATTAAGCGCCCGAATGGGGCCATTAACCCAACCTGCTCCAATTTAGGCTCCTTTGGACCTTCCCCAAAAATTTTTCCCTCGGCTTCGTTTCCTGTTTGGAGCCTCTGCGGTGTCCAAAGGCCCCGATGAGTCAGGGTTGGCCTTTTGGGAAAAGGGGAGGAGGTTTGGGGCCGGCTCGGCTTTGGGGTGATTCAGGTTTGGGGTTGGTTTGGGGTGATTCAGGTTTGGGGTGATTCAGTTTTGGGGCTGCTTCGGCCTTGGGGTGATTCAGGCTTTGGCACTGGCTCGGGTTTTGGGGTTCATTCAGCAGAATTCCAGGGAAATAGAATTCCAAGGAAACAGAATTCCAGGAAAACAGAATTCCAGGGGAACAGAAACTCCGGGAAAACAGAAATCCCCGGAAAACAGAAATCTCGGGAGACAGAATTCCAGGGGAACAGAAGTCCCGAGAAAAGGAATTCCAGGGAAAACGGAATTCCCGGGAAAGAGAAATCTAGGGAATTAAAATTCCAGGCGAACAGAAATCCCGGGAGACAGAAATGGCCACAAGGAGGGGACAGGGGACAGCTGCTGGTGGCCACAAAGAGGGGACATCCTTGTGCTGCTCTGGGATGTCACCGCCTCCCCCCTTGGGGACAAACCCAAAACCTTCGGAATCCTCCCCAAAAACCCGAGCCTGGAGCTCACGTGAGGCTGAGCCCGAGCCCTGGGGGGATTTGGGGGCTCTGGGGACCCTGGAGGGATTTGGGGACCCTGGGGGGATTTGGGACCCTGGGGGGATTTGGGAACCTTGGAGGAATTTGGGGACCCTGGGGGGATTTGGGGTCCCTGGGGGGGATTTGGGGTCCCACGGGTGTCCCAACCCTCAGGGCTCAGGAACAAGTGCAGAACGCCAGAACTGAATAATCCCAAAACCCAACAAATCCCAAAAAAAAACCACCACAAAAAACCTTCACAAAAAAATTTTTAAAAATTAAAAAAAAATTAAAAACCTCCTTCTGATCAGATCTGGGGGTGCTTTACCCCAAAAACGCACCCCAAAATCCCCAAATCCCGGGACAGGGCCTGGTGTTTGTGCCCAGGGACGCTTCAGGAACGCGGCTGAACTCCAGGAACCCCGGCCCTAATTAAAACACCTCATTAAGCGCCCGAATGGGGCCATTAACCCAACCTGCTCCAATTTAGGCTCCTTTGGACCTTCCCCAAAAATTTTTCCCTCGGCTTCGTTTCCTGTTTGGAGCCTCTGCGGTGTCCAAAGGCCCCGATGAGTCAGGGTTGGCCTTTTGGGAAAAGGGGAGGAGGTTTGGGGCCGGCTCGGCTTTGGGGTGATTCAGGTTTGGGGTTGGTTTGGGGTGATTCAGGTTTGGGGTGATTCAGTTTTGGGGCTGCTTCGGCCTTGGGGTGATTCAGGCTTTGGCACTGGCTCGGGTTTTGGGGTTCATGTTGGTTTTGGGGCTTGTTCCAGTTTTGGGGCTGGTTTTGGGGTTCATTCAGGTTTGGAGACTGGTCCTGATTTTTGGGGCTGGTTTTTTGGGGTTGGTTTTGGGGCCTCATTCACATTTTGGGGCTGGTTTTGGGGTTCATTCAGGTTTGGAGGCTGGTCCTGATTTTTGGGGCTGGTTTTTTGGGGTTGGTTTTGGGGCCTGATTCATATTTTGGGGTTGGTTTTGGGGTTGCTTTAGGTTTTGGGGCTGATTCACATTTTAGACCTGATTCAGGTTTTTGGGGCTGGTTTTGGGGCTGATTCAGGTTTTGGGGTTGGATTTGGGGGTTGGTTTTGGGGTTGATTCAGATTTTGGGGCTTGTTCCAATTTTGGGGCTGGTTTTGAGGCTCGTTTTTGGGGCTGGGTTTTGGGGCTGATTCAGGTTTGGGGTTGATTCAGCTTTTTGGGGCTGGGTTTTGTGGCTCATTCACGTTCTGGGGTTTGTTCCAGTTTTGGGGCCTGTTCAGGTTTTTAGGGTCGGTTCCATTTCTGGGACTGGCTCAGGTTTTTGAGGCTGGTTCAGGATTTTAGGCCGGGTTCAGTTTTTGTCACTGGTTCAGCTTTTAGGCCCGGTTCAGGTTTTAGGCCTAGGTCAGGTTTTAGGCCTAGGTCAGGTTTTTAGGGCTGGTTCAGCTTTTAGGGCTGGTTGAGGTTTTAGGAATGGTTTAGGGTTTTAGGCCTAGGTCAGGTTTTAGGCCTCGGTCAGGTTTTTAAGCCTGGTTCAGCTTTTAGGGCTGGTTGAGGTTTTAGGAATGGTTCAGGGTTTTAGGCCTTGGTCAGTTTTTTAGGGCTGGTTCAGGTTTTTAGGCCTTGGTCAGATTTTAGGTCTGGTTCAGCTTTTAGGGCTGGTTGAGGTTTTAGGAATGGTTCAGGGTTTTAGGCCTAGGTCAGGTTTTAGGGCTGGTTCAGGTTTTAGGCCTCGGTCAGGTTTTAGGGATGGTTCAGGTTTTTAGGCCTCGGTCAGGTTTTTAGGGCTGGTTCAGCTTTTTGGGGTTGGTTCAGTTTTGGTCACTGGTTCAGATTTTGAGGCCAGTTCAGGTTTTAAGGCCAATTCCATTTTTGGGACCAATTCAGTTTTTGGGACTGGTTCAGTTTTGGGGCTTGCTCCAATTCCAGCACTTCTCCTTTTTTTTGTAGCCATTCCCTTTTCAGGATCATCTCCAACCCTCCCTCCTCCTGTTTTTTAAATTCAAATAAAATTCCCAATCGTCCTCCTCCTGGTTTTTTTTTGTTTTGTTTTGTTGTTTGGATTTTTTTTAAATTTAATTTAAATAAAATTCCCTTCCTCTTCCTATTTTTGGGGGCTTTTTTAAAATTTAATTTAAATAAAATTCCCCCTCCTCCTGTTTTTATTTTTATTTTTATTTTTATTTTTATTTTTATTTTTATTTTTATTTTTATTTTTATTTTTATTTTTATTTTTATTTTTATTTTTATTTTTATTTTTATTTTTATTTTTATTTTTATTTTTATTTTTA
This sequence comes from Passer montanus, assembly GCF_014805655.1. Taxonomy (NCBI): domain Eukaryota; kingdom Metazoa; phylum Chordata; class Aves; order Passeriformes; family Passeridae; genus Passer; species Passer montanus. Next base: position 92,923 of record NW_024367720.1, read on the forward strand.
TTTTTATTTAATTTAAATAGAATTCCCTCCCTCTTCCTGTTTTGGGGGGTTTTTTGGTTTTGTTTGTTTTGGTTTTTTTTTTTTTTGTGGCTTTTTAATTTAATTTAAATAAAATTCCCTCCCTCCTCCTGTTTTTTGGTTTTTGGGTTTTTTTTAAATTTAATTTAAATAAAAATTTCCCCCTCCTCCTGTTTATTTTTTTTTTAATTTAATTTAAATAAAATTCCCTCCCTCGTCCTGGTTTGTTTGTTTGTTTTGGGGTTTTTTTTGGGGTTTTTTTTGTTGTTTTGGGGTTTTTGGGGGTTTTTTTGTGTGTGTTTTTTTCTTTTTTTCTTTTATTTTTTTTGAGTTATAGAAACATAGAGTCCAACACAACTGAATTTCACAGAATCCCAGAATGGTTTGGGTTGGAAGGGACTTTAAAGTTAATCTTGTTCCATCCCCTGCCATTCTTCTTTATTCTGTATGCCCAAATGTTAAAAAGTATACAAAAATCAGATCTAGTAGAAAGTGAGGAACTGTCCACCCTAAAAAATCATGCACAATATGTATTCATGGAAATAAAAGCTTTGGCTCTGTAGTGTCTTTTTACCAGGCACTGGCACTGTATTTAAAAGCATTAATTTCAGGACTAAAACCTGAGATTTAAACACAGAAAAAAAACCCCAAAAAACCCGTAAATGCACTGTGGATGAAGTCATACTCCATGATAAAAGGTTTTGTCCCCAGTGAAAAGAATAAAATAAAGCTAAAGTGCAGTTCTTATCAAAAAGTCATAAATTATACTGAGAATAGTGACCTATTGAATACTCTGCTCAGATTACTTAAATAGCAACAGTGTGAGGAAGCTGGGCCAAGGATGGTTTGCCATTGTGATCAGCTTCTTTTCAAAAGATCACATTTCTGGATAGAACCCTCACACACAGGGAACAGTACTGCAAGGCAGTGGTTGAGCAGAGGGATTTTTTTGTCAGTCACCTTGTAATACAAATTTTGGGTAGAGCTACTTCACAGTGCACACAGTTCCATTCTGAAAACATACCTTATTTCTCTTTGAAAGGCCATTTTTTATTGTTTGCATGATTTCTGGAAATGGATTTGCTAGGCCCAGGTTGCCCAAGATCTTCTGAAATTTTGTTATGTGTGACTTGGCTACAGAAAAATGGAAAACATTTGTCCAAGCAGAGAACTGGGGTCAATTTTCCACATTTGTGGCCATTCACACAAAAAAAACACCCTTTCCCCCTACAAACCTGCTATTGTCATTACTTAATGGCACCAGATGCTATTGAATTAATTTGCCATATTTGAAAACACAAAGCCACTTACACATGTAAAATTAAGAGGATTTGGAATGAATATTTCTGCCTACATGGTAATCTTTTCTGTGGCTGGTTGTGCCATGCTAATCCAGAAATGTTTTTCTTAACAAAATGTTAATGTATGAAATGAAACGTTTTTCTTAAACCTTCAGAGAAATGGTTCAGGATTTTAGGCCGGGTTCAGTTTTTGTCACTGGTTCAGCTTTTAGGCCCGGTTCAGGTTTTAGGCCTAGGTCAGGTTTTAGGCCTAGGTCAGGTTTTTAGGGCTGGTTCAGCTTTTAGGGCTGGTTGAGGTTTTAGGAATGGTTTAGGGTTTTAGGCCTAGGTCAGGTTTTATGCCTAGGTCAGGTTTTTAAGCCTGGTTCAGCTTTTAGGGCTGGTTGAGGTTTTAGGAATGGTTCAGGTTTTTAGGCCTCGGTCAGGTTTTAGGAATGGTTCAGGTTTTTAGGCCTCGGTCAGGTTTTTAGGCCTGGTTCAGGTTTTTAGGTCTTGGTCAGATTTTAGGGCTGGTTCAGCTTTTTGGGGTTGGTTCAGTTTTGGTCACTGGTTCCGATTTTAAGGCCAGTTCAGGTTTTATGGCCAATTCCATTTTTAGGACCAATTCCATTTTAGGGACCAATTCAGTTTTGGGACCAGTTTTTGGGGTTGGTTCAGTTTTGGTCACTGGTTCAGATTTTGAGGCCAGTTCAGGTTTTAAGGCCAATTCCATTTTTGGGACCAATTCAGTTTTTGGGACTGGTTCAGTTTTGGGGCTTGCTCCAATTCCAGCACTTCTCCTTTTTTTGGACCATTCCCTTTTCAGGATCATCTCCAACCCTCCCTCCTCCTGTTTTTTAAATTCAAATAAAATTCCCAATCGTCCTCCTCCTTTTTTGGACCATTCCCTTTTCAGGATCATCTCCAACCCTCCCTCCTCCTGTTGTTTTCCTATTTTTTTAAAATTCAAATAAAATTGCCAATCGTCCTCCTCCTGGTTTTGTTTTTGTTTTGTTTTGTTGTTTGGATTTTTTTTTAAATTTAATTTAAATAAAATTCCCTTCCTCTTCCTATTTTTGGGGGCTTTTTTAAAATTTAATTTAAATAAAATTCCCCCTCCTCCTGTTTTTATTTTTATTTTTATTTTTATTTTTATTTTTATTTTTATTTTAAAAAACTGCAGGAAAAGGGGTTTTAGACACAAAAAACAGCAGGAAAAGGGGAATTTTTGTACCAAAATACAGGGGGAAAGGGGATTTATAGCCAAAAAACTGCAGGGAAAAGGGGATTTTTGTACCAAAATACAGGGGGGGAAGTGGATTTATACCTTAAAAACTGAAGGGAAAAGGGGATTTTTGTATCAAAATACAGGGGGAAAGTGACTTTATGCCCCAAAAAACTGGAGGGAAAAGGGATTTAGTCACAAAAAACTGCAGGGAAAAGGGGATTTTAGTCCCAAAATACAGGGGGGAAAGGGGATCTTAGTCACAAAATACAGCGAGGAAAAAGTGGATTTTAGTTCCAAAATACAGTGGGGAAAGTGACTTTATGCCCCAAAAACCAGCAGGAAAAGGGAATTTTTTGTCCCAAAATACTCGGGGGAAATGACTTTATGCCCCAAAAACCAGCAGGATAAAGGGGATTTTAGTCCTAAAATGCAGGGGGGAGGGAAAGTGGATTTCAGTCCCAAAATAGAGGGAGGAAAAGTGACTTTTTGCAGCAAAACACAGTGGGCGAAACGGGATTTTTGTCCCAAAATACAGGGCGGGGGGAAATGGATTTTAGTCCCAAAGTGCAGTGGGGGAAAAGGGGATTTTAGTCACAAAATACAGAGGGGAAAAGCAGATTTTTGTCTCAAAATACAGAGGTGGAAAGTGACTTTTTGTCCCAAAACGCAGGCCAGGACACTCTGAGGTGGCCCTGGGCACTCCAGTGCCAGCTCATCTTTTATCCATGTTTTAACCCCATTTTTCTCCACGTTTTAAACCTTCTATTCATGTTTTTAACTAGTTTTTATCCACGTTTTTAACCCTTCATCCACGTTTTTAACTCATTTTTATCCATGGTTTTAACCCATTTTTATCCATGGTTTTAACCGAATTTTTATCCATTTTTAACCTGTTTTTTAAATCCATCTTTTAAACTCACTTTTATCCATGTTTTAACCCATATTTTATCCACCCTATCCGTGTTTTTCACCCATTTTTAACCCATTTCTAACCACATTTTTAACCCATTTCTAATCCACGTTCGTAACCCATTTATTGTCCACCCTTTCAACCTGTTTTCAATTAAACCACGGCTCTAATTAAGCCGTGGTTTTAATTAAGCCGTGTTTTTCCAGCCCGTGCTGGTTTTCCGCCCTTCCCTCACCCCGGGGGCTGCCCGGGGGCTCCTTTTGTCCCCTCGGTGCCACCCTGCCTTGTCCCCAGCGCCACCCGGCAGGGTCCCCGCGCCCCCAGCCCTGCCGGTGCCACTTTGTCACCGCGGTGCCACCTCGGGGGTGATGCGGAGGTGTCACCTGCGGGGGGATGGGGACGGCGGGAGCGGCTCTGATTAATGCCGGGAGCAGCTGGAAAACAGCCGGGGCTGGGGAAGGCGAGGCCGGGCAGGGGACAGCGAGGGGACACCCCGGGGACACCACAGGGACACCCCGGGGACGCTGCCAGGAGCTGGCCCAGCCCGCGGCCTCCTTGTCCCTTGTGGTTCCTGTCCCGTGTGACACTGGCTGTCCTTCCTGGGGACAGATGTGTCACCTCAGCCCCGGCCCTGAGGAAGCCGCTGGGGTCACCGAGCTGTCGGGGACAGCCAGGCCATTGTCACCAGGGGCACCCCCTCGGTGGCTCTGTGCCAGCCCCAGGGTCCATCCCCAGTGTCCATCCTTGTGTCCATCCCCAGTGTCACCTTCGGTGTCCATCCCCAGTGTCACCTTTAGTGTCCATCCCCAGGGGGGACACGGCACCGGGGGGGACATGGCACTGATGGGGGACAGGGGACTGAGAGGGGACACGGCGTGGGGATGGGGTCACAGGAAGAAAAGGGGTCACAGCGCCAAGAGGGGGTCACACACTGGGGTGGCATCACTGTCCCGTGTGGGGACACAGCTGGGGATGGGGTCACAGCCAGCCCAGGCCAGGGCCAGGGCCAGGGCCAGGGACATCCATCCCAGGTGGGCACTGGGACCCCAGAGGCATTTGGGGACTTGGCTGGGGGTGGGGACACACAGTGGTCCATGGGTGACAGTGTTTGGGTGTGCCTGTGTCCCCAAGCTCATGGTGTCCGTGTCCCTGTGTCCCTGAAGGGACACGGGCAGGGACAGCTCCATGGCATCCTCAGGGCCTTCCCACAGGGCTGAGCCCCCCTGGTGTCACCCACTGCCACTGTCCCTGTCCCCAAGGGTTCCACCCACTGCCATGTGGCCCTGTCCCAGCTCCTCCATCCTTGCCATTGTCACTGTCCCCAAAGGTTCCATCCCTACCATGTGTCACTGTCCCAGCTCCTCCATCCCTGCCATGTCCCTGTCCCGCTGTCCCTGTCCCCCCACCATGTCCCCGTCCCTGCCCCCGCGGGCTCGGTGGGTGCCAGCTCCCACTGCTGTGGCCCTGTCCCAGCTCCTCCATCCCTGCCATGTCCCTGTCCCCAAGGGTTCCACCCTGCCATGTCCCTGTCCCTGTCCCTGTCCCCCCACCATGTCCCCGTCCCTGTCCCCGCGGGCTCGGTGGGTGCCAGCTCCCCGGGTGCCACCGCTCCCGGTGCCCGCGGCCCGGAGGGGGGACCCGCACCCTGAACCCCCTCACCTTTAACCCCCCGAGCCCTCGGACCCGTGGGGCCGAGCTGGGGGGCCGGGGGGGGGGGGGCGGGGGGGGGGGGCGAGGGGGCTGCAGGCGGGGGGGTTTTAGGGTTGCAGGTGTGGGGTGTTTGGGGCTGCCAGGTGTGGGGGGTTTGGGGGTTTCCAGGTGTCTCAGGGCACAGGTTTGGGGTGTGGTGGCTCCCCGTGCTGCAGCTGCGGGGTCAGGGGTGTCAGGGCACGGGTTTGGGGTGCTCTGGGTCCCTGCTCCTGACGCTTTGGGGGTTTCAGGGTTTGGGGTCAGGGGTGTCAGGGCACAGGTTTGGGGTGCCGTGGGTCCCTACCCTGTCCCTGCACCCCCGAGTTTGGGTTCTGCCAGGTGTGGGGTTCAAGGTGTGTCGGGGCACAGGTTTGGGGTGCCGTGGGTCCCTACCCTGTCCCTGCACCCCCGAGTTTGGGTTCTGCCAGCTGTGGGGTTCAAGGTGTGTCAGGGCACAGGTTTGGGGTCCCTGTGCCCCATCCCCGCTCCGCGCGGGGCAGGAGCTGCAGGTGTGGGGCTGTGGGGCGTTCTGGGTGCTGTTTTGGGGGTGTCACTGCCACTTTTGGTGTGACAGTGCCATTTTTGGGGTTGTCACTACCGTTTCGGGGGGGTGACAGTGCCATTTTGAGGTGTGACAGTGCCATTTTTGAGGGGTGTCACTACCGTTTCTGGGTGTGACGGTGCCATTTTGGGGGTGACAGTGCCATTTTCGGGGGTGTCACTGCCCTTTCGGGGGTGACAGTGCCATTTCAGGGGGTATCACTGTCATTTCGGGGTGTGACAGTGCCTTTTCTGGGGGCGCCAGTGACATTTCGGGGGTGCCACTGCGTTTCTGGTGTGACACTGCCATTTCGGGGGTGACACTGCCATTTCTGGGGGTGTCACTGCCGTTTTGAGGGTGCCAGCGCCGTTTCAGGGGTGACACTGGCATTTTCGGGGGTGACACTGCCATTTCTGGATGTGCCACTGCCGTTTCGGGGGGTGACAGTGCCATTTCTGAGGGTGCCAGTGCCATTTCTGGGGGCGCCAGTGACATTTCGGGGGGGCCACTGCCGTTTCGGGGGTGCCACTGCCGTTTTGAGGGTGCCAGAGCCGTTTCGGGGGTGACGGTGTCATGTCGGGGGTGGCAGCGCCGTTTCGGGGGTGACACTGCCATTTCTGGATGTACCACTGCCGTTTCGGGGGTGACAGTGCCATTTCGGGGGTGACACTGTCATTTCTGGGGATGTCACTGCCGTTTCGGGGGTGACAGTGCCATTTTGAGGTGTGACAGTGCCATTTCGGGGGTGTCACTGCCGTTTTGGGGGCTGACAGTGCCATTTCGGGGGTGACAGTGCCGTTTTGGGGGTGACGGTGCCATTTTCGGGGGTGACAGTGCCATTTTGAGGTGTGACAGTGCCATTTCTGAGGGGACAGTGCCATTTTGAGGTGTGACAGTGCCATTTCGGGGGTGACAGTGCCATTTTGAGGTGTGACAGTGCCATTTCGGGGGTGACAGTGCCATTTTGAGGTGTGACAGTGCCATTTTCGGGGGTGACAGTGCCATTCTGAGGGTGTCAGTGCCATTTTCGGGGGTGACAGTGCCGTTTTGAGGTGTGCCAGCGCCGTTCCGGGGGTGACGGTGCCGCTGTGTCCCCAGCTCTCCTGGTGGCCGTCAGGATCAACGGCAAGGGCCGCGAGGTTCTGTACCTGGCCAAGGGCGACTCGGTCAAGCTGGGCTGTCCCTACGTGCTGGAGCCCGAGGACAACGGCCCCCAGGGCGTGGGGATCGAGTGGATCCAGATCAGCCCCGAGAGACCCAGCCCCGAGAACGTGGTGAGGGGCCGGGGGGCGCGGGGGGCACGGGGGGAGCTCGGCTGGGAGGGGAGGGACAGAGGGACAGAGGGGACAGAGACATGTGGCCCTGTCCCAGCTCCTCCATCCACCCTGTCCCATCTCCTCCATCCCTGCCACGTCCCTGTCCCAGCTCCTCCATCCATTCCTGTGTCCTTGTCCATCTCCTGCCCCTGTTGTCACCTGCCTGTCCCCAACACTTGGTCCACTGCTGTGGCCCTGTCCCAGCTCCTCCATCCCTGCCATGTACCGCTGTCACCTGTCCCCTCCCCGAGGTGGCATTGGTTCCCTGTGGTGACGCTGGTGGTGTCACCTGTGCCCTTCTCGTGTGGCACTGGTGGCACTGACAGTGTCCCTGTCCCACTCCCAAGTCGCCTTCCTGGGTGGCACCTGGTGGTGTCACCTGTGTCCCTCTCATGTGGCACTGATGGTGTCACCTCTCCCCTTCTCATGTGGCCTCAGTGGCCCTGGCAGTGTCCTCTGTCCCACCCCCAAGTCCCCTTCCTGGCTGGCCTTTGGTGGCACTGGTGGTGTCACCTGTGTCCCTCTCATGTGGCCCCCAGTGTCACCTGTCCCACACCCAGGTCCCCTTCCTGGCTGGCCCCTGGTGGCACTGGTGGTGTCACCTCTCCCCCTCTCATGTGGCCCGTGGTGGCCCTGACCATGTCCCCTGTCCCCCATCCAGGTGGCCC
>NW_024367721.1:0-1394 GCF_014805655.1 Passer montanus
GGGAATTTCAGGGTTTTTAGGTTCAGGATGATTTTTAGGCTGGTTTTTGGGGTGATTTTTGGGGTTTTGGGGTCACTCACGGCTCAGGGCCAACCCCCGGGGCCGTGGCACCGTCACCTCGGGGGTCTGGGTGGGATTTGGGGGGGATTTGAGGTGGATTTTTGGGGGAATTTCAGGGTTTTTAGGTTCAGGATCATTTTTGGGGTGATTTTTGGGGTTTTTGGGTCACTCACGGCTCAGGGCCACCCCCCGGGGCCGTGGCACCGTCACCTCGGGGGTCCCGGCCAGCGCCAGCGGCAGCAGCAGCACCAGGGCAGGGGGCAGCATGGCTGGCTGGGGAAACTGAGGCACGGGCCCCAAAGCCCCCTCAAATCCCTGAAATTCAGCCCAAATCCACCCCAAATCCCTGAAATTCACCCCCAATCCACCCCAAATCCACCCAAATTCCCTGAAATCCACCCCAAATCCCTGAAATTCAGCCCAAAATCCCTGAAATTCACTTCAAATCCATCCCAAGTCCCTGAAATCCACCCCAAATCCACGCCAAATCCCTGAAATTCACCTCAAATCCCTGAAATTCACCCCCAATCCACCCCAAATCCACCCAAATTCCCTGAAATCCACCCAAAATTCCCTGAAATCCACCCAAATCCACCCCAAATCCAACGAAATTCCCTCAAATCCACCCAAATCCACCTCAAACTCCCTGAAATCCACCCCAAATCCACGCCAAATCCCTGAAATTCACCTCAAATCCCTGAAATTCACCCCAAATCCACCCAAAATCCCGGAAATTCACCTCAAATCTACCCCAAATCCCCTGAAATTCACCCCAAATCCACCTAAAATCCCTGAAATTCACCCCAAATCCACCCCAAATTCCCTTAAATTCACCCCAAATTCCCTGAAATTCACCTCAAATCTACCCAAAATCCCTGAAATTCACCCCAAATCGACCCAAATCCCTGAAATTCACCCAAAATCCACCCCAAATCCCTGAAATTCACCTCAAATCTACCCCAAATTCCCTGAAATCCACCCCAAATCCCCCCAAAATCCACCTCAAATTCCCCTCAAATCCCTGAAATTCCCCTCAAATCCACCCAAATCCCTGAAAGCCACCCAAACCCCCTCAATTCCCTGAAATCCACCCCAAATCCCACTCAAAATCCCTCAAATGCCCCAAATCCCCTTAAATCCACCCCAAACCCGCTGAAATTCCCCCAAATCCACCCCAAATCCCACTCAAAATCCCTCAAATGCCCCAAATCCCCTTAAATCCACCCCAAACCCGCTGAAATTCCCCGAAATCCACCCCAAATCCCCCCAAATCCTCCCCAAATTCCACCCAAAATCCACAAATCTCCCCCAAAATCCCCTTTAAACTCCCCCAA
>NW_024367722.1:0-1409 GCF_014805655.1 Passer montanus
ACAATGGGAGGCTCCAGAAGGAACACAGGCTGCTGCAGGGAACTTGTCACGACCTGCTGCTGCACAGCCCTGAACATGGGCCTTCCCCAGCCCCACAGGTCCAGAGCAGGCTGGGTACAACCCACCCACAATCCCAAACCCACTGGTTACTGCAGACCCATCACAGACTGTCAGAGGGCTAAAGGGTTTTACAGAGCAAGGTAACAGAATTGTTACCCTACTAACAGCACTTGCCCTTCACTGGATATATCAGGATATTTTCAGCAGTTCAGTTTTGTTTCAGTGTGTGGTGTCTGCTGGGATTACAAGTACACTTTCCATCCAGGTGTGCACCTACGTAAATCTTCCCTTTCTATCGGTGCCACAAAGTGGGATTTTGTACTCCTGCAACACAGGCATGTGGAACACTGAAAAACTACAGCCTGCAAAAAGCTTCTGCTCTTCAAAGCCAAGCACTTAAAAAGCTATGAAATGAAGATTTCAGAACACATATACAAGAGAACCTGACCTTGAACTGTAACTCTTGTACCACACACACATTGGCTTCTACACCTGGGGGTACTCAAACATCTGCTCCTTGGGGGACATCTCCTTCACCCTCCTGCAGCCTTACAGGCTCTTTGCTGCATTTTTTCCAGTACCTGTGAGTTCCCCAACTCCCATGGGAAATGATCTTGGGTGCTGAGAGCACAGCACTGACTGGCTGGTGGTGCTCCAGGCTGTGATTCTGTCCAAGGCAGGCTGAATGGGATTTTTACAAGGCCCTGAAGCTTTTCAAGAACCACAAAGAACACACACTTTCAGCTCCATTTCATAACAATCAGGCAACAAAGGAACAAGAGGATTTCCAGCCACTATAGACGCTGTGCAAGTACCATAAAGCACTTTTGATGGGAACTCCTGTCTGCGGCCAACTCCCAAAACAATGACATCAACAGAGATGTTTCACAGTGTAAAATGAAGACAATTAACATCATCTGCTGCAATAAGATGATGCTTAGACTCCATTTCAAACATACCAAATTGCATTTGGCCTGTAATTTCCCAGGACTCTGCTCAGCCCTGGTGAAGGCACGCCTGGAGCACTGGGCTTCCCAGGAGAAGAGCCACAGAGCTGCAAGAGAGGGTTCAGTGAAGGACCACAAAGAGAATTAAAGGAGCTGCAACACCTCTGCCATGAGAAGACTGAGAAAGCTGGAGCTGTTCAGCCTGCAGGAGAGCTGGCTCAGGGGGATCTCATCAATGTATATAAATATTCAAAGATGTGTGCAGAGAGGATGGAAGCAGGTTCTTCCCACCAGTGCCCAGTGAGAAGAGCAAAAATCAGACACAAACTGAAACAAAGGAGGGTCTGCCTGAAGAGCAAGAAAAACTCATACAGTGAGGGTGACTGAGCACTGGCACAGGCT
>NW_024367723.1:0-1391 GCF_014805655.1 Passer montanus
GACCACGCCCTGACAGACCACGCCCCTTTCATCAGACCACGCCCCCATCGCCATGGCAGCGCCTCGCCGGCGCCGCCCATCTCGTTGGCCACGCCCACATCACCATGGCAACTGACCACGCCCCCTAGAGGGGCCGTGCCCGTCCCCATGGCAACCCCGCGCGCCCTCTGCCGCTGTGGCAACGCCAGCGCCGCGCCCATTAACAGGACACGCCCACTAACGGGACACGCCCCTTATGTCATATTACACACACAGGCCACGCCCCCTCCAAGGCCACGCCCCCACGCTGTCCCAGGCCCCGCCCCCACTGGGGAGCGGGTGACACCCCGGGGGGGGGAGGGGACCCCGGTCTCTATCCCGATATCCCGGTCTCTATCTCGGTGTCCCGGTGTCTATCCCGGTCCCTATCCCGATATCCCGGTCCCTATCCCGGTCCCTATCCCGGTGTCCCGGTCTCTATCGCGATATCCCGGTCTCTATCCCGGTCTCTATCCCGATACCCCGCTATCTATCCCAGTGTCTATCGCTGTATCCCGGTCTCTATCGCGGTGTCTGTCGCGATATCCCGACTCCCCCTCACCTCTCCCGCTCCCGCCGCCTTTCCCCTCACGGGCCCGCTGCTCCCGCGGGCCCCGCCCACCACCCGCTCCCGCCGCTCATTGGCTGCGCCGCCGGGCCCCCGCTCCCCATTGGTCAGCGCGGGGCCGCGTCCCACCCACCGCTGTTCCATTGGCCAGCGCGGCCCCGAGTCCCGCCTCGCCGCTGTCCATTGGCCGCGGCTGCCGTCAGTCCGAAGATCGCCCCGCCCCTTCCCAGCATTAAACTCCACCCGCCGGGGGCGGGGCCTCAGACAAGGGGCGGGGTCTCACATGATTGACATGTGATGGGCGGGGTCTTTGCAGGGGCGGGCCACCCGTGATTGACAGGGGAGGGGCGGGGCTGGGCGGGCAGGGGCGTGGCTCGCACTCCCAGCCTCGTGCCTCGCGCGAGAGCTCGTTAATGAACCCCCTTAATTAAACTAACGGGGCCCAGGCCCCCAATGAACCCTGTGCTCTGTGTCAATTAATGCACCCTCAGGCCTAACCCCCAGCCCATTAACCTTTCTCATTAATGCTTCCTCATTAACATTTCCGTTAATGCTCCCCTTTAATAAAACTCCTCCCTAAAGCTCATCTCATTGGCACCTACCTTCATTAACGCCTCTCATTAGCGCCCTCCCTCATTAACCCCCCATCACTGAACCTCTGGCTCACTCCCGCCCCGCCCATCTTCATTAACACTCTCATTAGCAGCGCTGCTCATTAACACTCCTCCCTCACCAGCCGCGTTTGCTGTCCCTCATCGTCATGTCCATTTACCCTGCTCTCATTAACGCCCCTCATTAACGCCCC
>NW_024367724.1:0-1391 GCF_014805655.1 Passer montanus
CCTGTCAGCCTCGTGCTCAGCAGCCACAGCTCCTGCTCAGCTGCACTGACCCCCTCAAGTGCTGGCACAGAATTTTAATCAGTGCACAACATGGGATTTGTGTGAATCCCCCATTTCCCAGAAACATCCTGCTCTGGGACCCTCCACTTCTAAACTTATTTCCAGGGACAAAAAACAGGCATGGGGGGTGGGGAGGGGGAAGAGCCAAATTCCTAGCAGAAATTTGGAGCCAGCTTCCTCACTAAATATCATTCTGGCTTCACTGTAATGCCTCCCACCACAAGAGTCTGGCTGCAAAGAATGCTGTCTCTCCAAAGCCCAAGAGCTTTACCCAGGATTTTTCCAATTGTATCTGTCATTCTGGATGATTGGTGAAATTACTTGAACCCTTAAGACACGGCAGGTCTGCAAGAAAAGTCAAGACACTGGCTGAACTCAACAGGGAGGTGAATCAATTTGGATAAAATTTAGAGCCACAGACATCATCAGCATCTGGTGCCTGGAGTGTGGGATGTGAGCTGTGCCAGTTTTACCTATCTTCACTTTCCATTTCAGACAGCTTTCAGTGCCAGCAGAACCCAGAGGTGACAAACATCTGCATTCCAGCAGCTCTGGCTCCTTTTCCTGAGCAATCAGAGAGGCTGTGGACATTCCTAGGCAGGCACTGCACTTCCTCTTCTGGGTTGGCAATGTTCTTTCATTTCAGACAAAACAAAATTGTATTTTAGACTATTTCCCCAGTTCTACAATAATTCTATTTGAAAGAAAGCAAATTATTCTTTATTTGTTGCTACCTCAATTTTAAGAAAAAGTAAGTATAAAAGAAAATATCAGCCAAAAAAAACCCAAAAGGGCATATTCAGAATACAGCAATAACAAAATACATGGAGTGTTGGTTTCTCTCACCTTAGTTTATCCTACAGTTATTCAAGTGAAGTTTTTTCCAGTGACTTATTGATTGCAAGTTTGATTAATCTCTTGAATTCCAACATTCGTGGATTCAGTTTTGCAATATCAGTGGGAATACTTACAAGCCACACACTCTGCAGAATCAATGAACTGGTAGGTTCCTGTTATCTATTTCCCAGCCCCAGCTGCACTCAGTGCCTTTTGCAGGTGGCCAGTAGCATTTCCAGCAGGAGAAAGCTCCATCTCTCTACTTACAATCAGACTTTACAATCTAAACCACACATATTATTTAAATCATCATTCAAAGAATGGTATGGAGAAGAGAAAAAAAAACCAACCCACTGGAAAATGACCCCTATGCCTGTGTTTAATATGAAAACATGAATTTTATAGCATGGAGAGCTAGCTCCTGCCAGCACTGGTGGCACCCTGGAGCTCCTGCCAGATGCTGGAGGTGCCAGACCCCACTCCTTGGGGCTTTC
>NW_024367725.1:0-1391 GCF_014805655.1 Passer montanus
GGGCGCGTGAGGGAGGGGGCGGCGGAAAGCGGCGTTTGGACGTGAAAAATGGGGTTTGGGCCCAAAATAACGGAGTTTGAACGTTAAAAAGGGGGTTTGGGCCCAAAATAAGGGGGTTTGGACGTGAAAAAACGGGTTTGATCGTTAAAAAAGGGGTTTGGGGCCCAGAATAACGGGGTGTGAGCCCAAAATAACGGGGTGTGAACGTGAAAAACGGGGTTTGGGCCCAAAATAACGGGGTTTGAACGTTAAAAATGGGGATTGGGCCCAAAATAACGGGGTTTGGACGTTAAAAAGGGGGTTTGGGCCCAAAATAACGGGGTTTGGACGTTAAAAACAGGGTTTGGGGCCCAAAATAAGGGGGTTTGGACGTAAAAAATGGGGTTTGATCCTAAAATAAAAGGCTGTGAACGTAAAAAATGGGGTTTGATCCCACAATAACAGGGTCTAAACGTAAAAAAGGGGATCTGAATCGAAAATAACGGGGTCTGACCCTGAAATAACGGGGTGTGAACCCAAAGTAACAGGGTCTGACCCCAAAATAAGGGAGTTTGATCCCACAATGACGGGGTTTGAACAAAGAAAAAGGGTTTGATCCCAAAATAGGGGGGTCTGACCCTAAATAATGGGGTCTGACCCCAGAATAACGGGGTGGGACCCCAAAATCTGGGATGGGACCCCAAAATCTGGGATGTGACCCCAAAATCTGGGATGTGACCCCAAAATCCGGGATCTGACCCCAAAAAACAGGGTGGGACCCCAAAAAATGGGATGTGACCCCAAAATCCGGGATCTGACCCCCAAAAATGGGATGGGGGCCCCAAAATCCGGGGTGGGGACCCCAAAATCTGGGATGTGACCCCAAAATCTGGGATCTGACCCCAAAAAACGGGATCTGACCCCAAAAAACGGGGTGGGACCCCAAAAAATGGGATGTGACCCCAAAATCTGGGATGTGACCCCAAAATCCGGGATCTGACCCCAAAAAATGGGATGGGGGCCCCAAAATCCGGGGTGGGGACCCCAAAATCCGGGATGTCACCTCAAAATCTGGGATGTGACCCCAAAAAACGGGATCTGACCCCAAAAAACGGGGTGGGACCCCAAAAAATGGGATGGGACCCCAAAATCTGGGATGTGACCCCAAAATCCGGGGTGGGGACCCCAAAATCTGGGATGTGACCCCAAAATCTGGGATGTGACCCCAAAATCCGGGATCTGACCCCAAAAAATGGGATGGGGGCCCCAAAATCCGGGGTGGGGACCCCAAAATCCGGGATGTCACCCCAAAAAACGGGATTTGGCCCCAAAATCCGGGATTTGACCCCAAAATCTGGGCTCTGGCCCCAAAAAATGGGGTGGGACCCCAAAATCTGGGATCTGACCCCAAA
>NW_024367726.1:0-1337 GCF_014805655.1 Passer montanus
GGTTTTCCAGGCAGAATTGGGGTGGAAAATGGAGATTTTGGGGAGATTTGGGATCCTAAGACGAAAATCCCCATTCTTTCCCCAAAATCCCCATGTTTAACCCCAGAATTCCCATTTTTAACCCCAAAGTCCCCATTTTTAACTCCAAAATTCCCGGGTTTTTTTCCCCAAAATCCCCATTTTTTCCCCAAAATCCCCATTTTTAACCCCAAAATTCCCATTTTTTTTTCCAAAATTCCCTTTTTTTTTTCCAAAATTCCCATTTTTTTTCCCAAAATTCCCATTTTTTCCCCCATCCAGGAGTGGAGGGCAGGGCTGGCGTGGGGCTGTACCAGGAATGGGGCCAAGAATTGGGATCAGGATTTAGGAAAACCCAAATTTCCTGGGTTTTTTCCAAAATCCCCATTTTTAACCCCAAATTTCCTGAGGTTTTTTTCCCCAAAATTCCCATTTTTTCCCCTGTTCCAGGTATGGAGGGCTGGGCAGGCTTGAGGCTGTACCAGGAATGGGGCCAGGAGCTGGGATCAGGATTTAGGAAACCCCAAAATCCCCATTTTTAACCCCAAAATCCCGCATTTTCCCCAAATTTAATGGGGTTTTTTTTCCCAAAATCCCCATTTTTTCCCTCAATCCAGGCGTGGAGGGGCGGGCGGCCATCGCCCACCCCGCTGCCCGGCTGGATGTGCCCACCCTGTACCGGGCACGGCGCTGGATTTAGGAAACCCCAAAATCCCCATTTCTAACCCCAAAATTCCGGTTTTTTTCCCAAATTTAATAGTTTTTTTTCCCAAAATCCCCATTTTTTCTCCCAATCCAGGCGTGGAGGGGTGGGCGGGCATGGTGGCCATCGCCCACCCCGCTGCCTGGGTGGATGTGCCCATCCTGTACCGGGCACGGCGCTGGATTTAGGAAACCCCAAAATCCCCATTTCTAACCCCAAAATCCCGGGTTTTTTCCCAAATTTTGGGTTTTTTCCCTCAATCCAGGCGTGGAGGGGCGGGCGGGCATGGCGGCCATCGCCGACCCCGCTGCCCGGGTGGATGTGCCCACCCTGTACCGGGCATGGCACTCCATTTAGGAAACCCCAAAATCCCGGGTTTTTCCCCAAATTTAATGGGGTTTTTCCCCAAATTTTGGGTTTTTTCCCTCAATCCAGGCGTGGAGGGGCGGGTGGGCATGGCGGCCATCGCCAACCCCGCTGCCCGGCTGGACGTGGGTGCCCTGTACCGGACATGGCACTCCATTTAGGAAACCCCAAAATCCCGGGTTTTTCCCCAAACTTAATGGGTTTTTTTCCCAAAATCCCGTTTTTTTCCCTCAATCCAGGCGTGGAGGGG
>NW_024367727.1:0-1451 GCF_014805655.1 Passer montanus
TCCCACACTTCAGGTGAGCAGCTCCTCCAGGTAGCCAGAGCCATGAGCCCCCTGCAGCAGCCCAGCTGTCCTGACTGCCACCTCACCCCACAGGTCATGGACCGCTTTTATATCGAGGGCTACCAGGACACAATCTCCTTCCTAAAAAGACTGAGTAAGTGACTGGAAGTGGGCACAGGTAGGTTGGGTGCTGCCCTTACTTCCTTGCTTTGCTGACACAAGCTAAGAGATGCTACCCCAGAGTAGCATCTGGGGCAGAGAGATTCTTGTATTCCTGACACTACAAGGATTCCTTGAGTCCTGCCCCTACTGAAGCTGCCTCTGCAGCCACACTCCCATTTTCTCTGCCACTCTGGGCAGGACAGAGCTTTTTCCCAGGGAACACAGGTCCCAGGACCCCCAGACACAAGTGCACACTCAGGTGCCCTGTGTGGTCTTTGATAAGCCCCTGATGCACAGAGCAGCAATGTTTGGTGTTCCCTAAACCCTGGGGTCATCAGTATCCCAATTTCCACTCAGCCCAGGTCATGCCTGTTGCTGCTGCAGACCTGGCAGTTGAGCAACAAGCAGTGAGAGCTGGGATCTCTTCCCACCAGGGGATTTCCAGGTGAATTACTTTGAGGGCTTCACACTTTCCTTGGCCCACGAGCAAACTCTGCACCTGAAGCCACAACCGAGGGGTCTTCGCTCCAGAGCCACAGATCATGAGGATGACACCAAAGAGAATCCAGGGATCCTCCAGGCAGAGGATGGAGAAGAATAGGAAGCCCCACACCACCTTCTCCACCCCCAGGAAGGTAAAGAACCCGCAGTTCCTTTACCCCATCAATGTTCATGTGACACTTGCCCAGGGCTGTCAGTGCCCAAAGAATTTCTGGGGCAGGTGAGAACATCAGAAATGGGAGAAAGTTCCCTCTCAGGTCAGGGGTTACAAGTGAGGCCTCACACTGAGCCCTCACCCTCAATTTGGGTCAGCACTGAGGGATTCTTTGGTGGCTGGGTCAGAAGGGTTCCGTGGACAAGGAGCTCTTTCCATGGAGAAGGCCATGTATTCACTCACCCAGTGAGGTAAGAACAGGTTCTGCCCACACTTCCCTTCTTTAGGGATGTCTCAAGGGTTCAAGCTGCTTTTGCTGTGCCAGCCAATCCAAACTTCTCCTTAGGAACTCGGAGTGCAGCCACAGAAATACTTCATTCCCTTCTCTGTGTTCAAGCCTCTCACCCAATCGCAGCTTCTCAGCATCCACATGCTCCAGCATGTGCACCCTTTTCTCACGGGATGTGGGTGAATTCTGCATCAGCCCCATGCACTTCATGAATTATAAGGAAACAGTTTGTTGTGTTATAATCCTCCCTACACCCTGCAGAAGAATCTCAGCTTCAGTGTTCCTCCTCCTCTTTCCTCTTTTACACCAGCCTTAGTTGTCGGGGTTGGCTGTTACTTGTCTCTG
>NW_024367728.1:0-1388 GCF_014805655.1 Passer montanus
AAAAAATCCCAAATGTGACCCCAAAAAACACCCCCGGACCCTAAAATTCCCCCCAAAAAAATCCTGACTTAAAAAACCCCAAAAAATTCCGACATTGGCTTCAAAATCCTAAAAAAAGTCAAATTTTGACTCAAAAAAATCCCCTAAAAATCCCAAATGTGACCCCAAAAAACCTCCTCGGACCCCAAAAATCCCCCCCAAAAAATCCTGACTTAAAAAACCCCCAAAAAATTCCGACCTTGGTTTCAAAATCCTAAAAAAGTCAAATTTTGACCCAAAAAAAGCCCCCAAAAATCTGAAATCTGACCCCAAAAAACCCCAAAAATCCCCAAAGCTGACCCCAAAAATCCTCCCCAGACCCTAAAAATCCCCCCCAAAAAATCCTGACTCAAAAAACCCAAAAAAAAAATCCGACCTTGGTTTCAAAATCCTAAAAAAAGTCAAATTTTGACCCAAAAAAAGCTCCCAAAGATCCCAAATCTGACCCCAAAAAACCCCCAAAAACCCCAAATGTGACCCCAAAAAACCCCCCCGGACCCTAAAATTCCCCCCCAAAAAAATCCTGACTCAAAAAACCCCAAAAAATTCCGACCTTGGTTTCAAAATCATAAAAAAGTCAAATTTTGACCCAAAAAAACCTCCCAAAAATCTGAAATCTGACCCCAAAAAACCCCAAAAAACCCCAAAGGTGACCCCAAAAAACCCCCCCGGAGCCCAAAAATTCCTCCCCAAAAATCCTGACTCAAAAAACCCAAAAAATCCGACCTTGGTTTCAAAATCCTAAAAAAGAATCAAATTTTGACCCTCCCTAAAAACCCCAAAAAATCCCAAATCTGACCCCAAAAAACCCCAAAAAACCCCAAATCTGACGCCCAAAAAAACCCCTGGATCCCCAAAGTGCCGCCCCAAAAAACCCCAAAAACTCCAAGCCTGGCTTTAAGATCATTAAAAAAAATAAATACTGGCCCAAAAAAACCCAAAAATCCAAAATCTGACACCAAAAATTCCCCCCAAAAATCCTGAACCAAAAACCCCAAAAAATCAAACATTGGCTTTAAAATCCCCCCCAAAAATCCCAAATCTGACCCCAAAATCTTCCCCAGACCCTAAAACTGCCCCCCAAAAAATCCCGACCCAAAAAACCTAAAAAAAATCTCAAAAAACCCCAAAAATTCCCCCAAATTCTCCGAGATTCTCTCTCCAAAAAATCCCCAAAAAAACTCCCAAAATCCCAAGAAACAAAACCAAAAAATTGCCCAAAACCCCAAAATTCCCCCAAATTCTCCGAGATTCTCTCTCCAAAAAATCCCCAAAAAAACTCCCAAAATCCCAAGAAACAAAACCAAAAAATTGCCCAAAACCCCAAAATTCCCCCAAATCCCCCCAAA
>NW_024367729.1:0-1387 GCF_014805655.1 Passer montanus
AACTCATTAAGTCACCCGCGTGGTTTTTTTGGCGCCGAAAATTCCCCGAATTTTTCCCCAAATTTTTCCCAAAATTTTCCAAAAAAATTCCCAAAAATTTCCTCAAAATTTCCCAAAAATTTCCCCAAAATCACAAAAAATTTTCTGAAATTTCCCCCCAAAAATTCCCAAAATTTCCCAAAATTTTCCCCAAAATTTCCCAATTTTTTCTCAACATTTTCCCAAAATTCCCACAAATTTTTCCCAAAAAATTCCACAAAAATTTCCCAAAATTTTCCCCAAAATTTCTCCAAAAATTCCCACAAATTTTCTCCAAATTTTCCCCAAAATTTCCCGAAATTTTCCCTAAAATTTTCCCAAAATTCCCACAAAATTTCCCCAAAAAATTCCCAAAAATTCCCCAAAATTCCCACAAAATTTTCCAAAAAATTTCCACAAAAATTTCCCCCAAAATTTCCAAAATTTTCCCAAAATTCCTCAAAATTTCATCAAAATTCCCACAAAAAATTCCCCAAAATTCCTACAAAAAATTCCCCAAAAAAATCCCACAAAATTCCCAAAAATTTCCCAAAAAAATCCCCCCAAAATTTCCCAAATTTTCCCCAAATTTTCCCTAAAATTTCTCAAAAAAATCCCCAAAAATTCCCAAAAAAATTCCCCCCAAATTTCCCAAAAATTGCCCGAAATTTTCCCTAAAATTTTCCCAAAATTCCCACAAAAATTCCCGAAAATTTTCCCAAAATTTTCCTAAAAATTCCCACAAAATTTCCCAAAAATTTCCCCAAATTTGTCCCAAAAATTCCCGAAAATTCTCCCAACATTTCCCCAAATTTTTCCCAAAAATTCCCGAAAATTCCCCCAAAATTTTCCCAAAATTCCCAGAAAATTTCCCCAAAAATTTCCCCCCCCTCCCAGCGCCGCCGCAGCTCCTCGGGCTCCTTTTGGGGCAATTCCGCCCCTTTTTGGGCCAATCCCACCCCTTTTTAAGTCACTTTTTTCACCATTTTTTTCACGTTTCTCCATCACCGTTTATTTCACCGTTTACTCCCCATTTTGGGTCCCATCTCAGGGGGTCTCTCCCCGCTCCCCGGAGGTCCCGGAGCTCTCAAGGGGTGCCCAGAGCGCCCTGACGGCCGCCGTCCCCCCCTCCCAGCGCCGCCGCAGCTCCTCGGGCTCCTTTTGGGGCAATTCCACCCCTTTTTGGGCCAATCCCACCCCTTTTTAAGTCACTTTTTTCACCATTATTTCCCATTTCTCCATCACCTTTTCCACCATTTTCCCATCATTTTCCCCCCACCTTTCCCCATTTTTTCCCCATTTTTTTCACCATTTTTTCACGATTTTTTCACCATTTTTTAACCATTATTTCCCATTTCTCCATCACCGT
>NW_024367730.1:0-1427 GCF_014805655.1 Passer montanus
AGTTCCTCCTGCAATTCCCACAATTCCCACCTGCTGCTCTTATCTTAGGACAGATCATATTCAAAGACTGCATGGGAGAGGGGGTTGGTGTGTGTGGAGGACACACTCCAAGACCTGACTATTTTTTGTCACCATCACAGGGCAAAATTGATACAGTAAAGTTTGCTAATGAGCAAAATCATGAATAGTGGGCTATTCTGACTCCCTGATCACCCAAATCTTGAACTGCAAGGATGCTTACTTTGACCCAAACTGCAGAAAGATAGATAGGCAGCAGATGCACAACAGCCTGGTTTGTACTTTTCCTTCCCTCCCCTGTTCTTTCCTTTTTCACATGTGTTTCCCTTTGATTTCTGTTTGACAAAAATCTGCTTGAGATACTAAAACTGTCTTTTGGAGAGCTGCTGTGATGCTGTTAACAAACATACAAAAAGCTGTGTTAGAGACAGCAGGGCATTGCTGCAATTCCATGTTTCCATGTGACCAACAGACAATATGTTGTCCTGAATTTTTCTAGCAATGAATTTGTTATTCAGTGCCAACACCAGAGAGGCTGAGTTCCCTTCCCCAGCAGCTCTTGAGCTGTCTTTGTCTCTCCTCCATATGGCCCTGCTTCTCCAGGGAAGGACTGGACTCTCTCTGTCACCAGCCCCAGCAGAATTTCCAGCCCATCTCAGTGAACTGAATAACTCTTTTCTCAAAGAGACACCTTAATACTTTGGCTTTCTTGCTATAGCTAAGCCTGTTAAACAACGTTTTTCTCACATAGACTTTAAATGGTGAATGGAAATTGGAGTTTTAAAATTAAAGTCTGACTTTTCTGCATTCTAACTATTTTTATTCTTCTTTTTTCCCCTTACATTTTTTCTATGTTTAACAAAGGGTTTAAAAGATTTCCTGTGATCCATATTGCCACAGGAATAAATGAGCATTTG
Source organism: Passer montanus (assembly GCF_014805655.1). NCBI lineage: Eukaryota > Metazoa > Chordata > Aves > Passeriformes > Passeridae > Passer > Passer montanus. Next base: position 936 of record NW_024367730.1, read on the forward strand.
AAACTTCAAACCCTATCCAAAGCTTGTTTAGCAATATAGTTTTGTTACAGTGACACAGGACCTTTAATTCATTTGACCCTCTGGGTCTGTTTGCTTTACTGAATTTTGACTCAGCAAAGTTAAATCCCCTTCTATCATTCTGCAAGACAATTCATTTTATGTTTGCATACAAACCAATTCACTGCCAAAGCTGCATAATCAACTCCCATCCTAACATTCCTAGGGCTGAATGGAAAAAGAAATGGTGATGGTTGTATAGAAATGCACCTAATTTCTATGGGATGCTCAGTGAATATCAGAACAATAGATGGTGTATTAACTACTATGCTTACCAACACTCTTTTTCCTTGGCATAGTTTATATATTTATGTAAGGGGATGGCAGTCTACTGTGCACAATTGTGCACAATTCTTGAGTGGATGCCATGAAGTAATATTTTTTTTTCCAAATTTATTTTTACTTGATATTTGGAAAACTGTTTTGTAATGACAG
>NW_024367731.1:0-81943 GCF_014805655.1 Passer montanus
TAGTCATGGCAAGAAAGATGTAGCAAAGTTTCTAAAATGGAAGAAATAGCAGAAGCAGGGTAGTTTTTCAGAAGAAATTTTTATACAAGCGCTTGTCATACGGAAAACAGAGCTGATGTCACTAGTAGGGAATTGATCATGCCTATTATTGATTAGGAGACGTCTGTACATTTATACTATTGCCTAGGCAGGCTGTTACTATTCTAACCTGATAGTGAAAATATGATAAAGCTATGTATGCCTTTAATAAATGTTTCTGAATGCACTACATCTGGGGATTGTGCATCATTTCTACGTTGCAAATGGTGCTCAAACAGGGACTTACAACCTCCTAAAACGATCCTAACCTCACAACTCTCCCAGGGAAGAATTCCTTGCCAATACCTCATCTAAAGCTGTCCTTTAGAAGTGAAAACCCATTTCTCCTTGACCTGTCCCTTCAGGCCTTTGTCCAAACACCCTCTTCTTTTTTACATATATATGTATCCCATTCCCAGAGGTTACACTGTTATTGCCAGCAGTCAGCACAGGAGTTAAGTGTCAGATGTCTGCAGCAGATGAGTATTGAGAGCCAACTCAAACCACACAGCGGGTGGAATTTGGACCATAGTGCAGTCATCTGTCCCCAAAAGGGTGGTTTCACTTTCAGTGCTCTGTTGCAGTAAAAAGCCTGATTTCCTGGAATTGCCTCGCTGCCTCTGGAACAGTGATGGGAATCCCCCACCCACCGGACAGCCAGCATAAAAAGGGACTGGGATGAGCTTCTCCCAGCCGGGGAGCTGAGGGGCCTGGAGGGAGAAGGTAGGGGATGGGGATGGGGATGGGGATGGGGATGGGGATGGGAATGGGCATGGGGATGGGGATGAGCTGCGGGGCTGTGAGCCGGCAGCAGCAGGCAGCGGGATCTTGTTGCTCTCCTGCCTCCTGTTCCCAGGGCTTTGCCAGGGCTGGGGAGATGGCAGGGCAGGAGAAGAGGGGGCTGAGGGCAGCGGGCGGGCAGCAGCTGTGTGCTCCGAGCGTGGGCTGCAGGAAGCCGCCTTTGCTGGCAGCGCTTTGGGGGAGCTCGGGGGAGCCGTGTGCGCTGCGGGGGCTGAGCTGGGAGGGGGCCGGGCTCAGAGCGGTGGCAGCGGAGCGGCGGGGCAAGGAGGGGGCGCTTCCCATGAAACGGGGTGCAGGCATTCCCAGGGCAGGTCCTGATGAAAGCCTTGCTGCTTCCCTCCTTTGCTTCCAAAGAGGAACTCGGTCCCGAGTTATGCCCTGAATGTGCTCAGTGCCTCTCTGCGGGCACTGACACACTCGCATGAGGCTTTTCCCCTGTTCCTGCAGCAATGGGAAGCTGTGCAGGGACTGTCAAGGGTGCCTGGGGGCAGGTTCAGGGTGTGGATGTGCTGGTGTTAGTGTTGTCCAGGGCAGCCTCTGGCTCCTGACACTGAAACAGCACCGGCAGTGCTCCATTGGGAGAGAATTTGGGATGGAACAGGACTGAGACAAGTGGACCAAGTGGACAAGCTCCTGCAGTGACCCTGAGCCCACAGTTCCCTTCCTGAGCAGCTCTCCTGCACTGAGGCTCTGCTGTCCAGGGAGCAGCTGGACATGTGCCCAAAGAAAACAATTGGTGTCTGAAACCCCTCCTGTGCTCTGCCACCACACCCAGCTTTCCCCTGCTGCTGAACTGCCCTTATCTCAAGCCAGCAGCTTTTCCTGTTTGTGCTGTTCCCCTCCTGTCCCATCCTGCTGGTGGGAGCACATGAGCTGCTGGGGTGCTCAGTGCCTGCTGGGATCCAAGCCCAGTGCTGCTTCTCCCCCCTCTCCTGAGCCCTGAGCTTGCCCCCAGCAGCAGCTGCATGATGTGGGCAGTGGTGGGACAGGACCCTGCTGCCCCACTGTCACTGCTGTTCCCCTGGCTCTGCCCCCTCCACACCTTGGCTGCTGCCCCGAGAGCACAGATGTTCCCTGGACAGCCTCTCACCCCTCAGCAGCCCCGAGTCCTTCTCCTCAGGGCTGCTCTCAATCCATTCTCTTCCCAGCTTGTGTCTGTGCCTGGAATTGCCCCGACCCAGGGACAGCACCTGCACTTGGCCTTGCTGACCTTCATGGGTTTTGCTCTGTCCCACCCCGTCCAGCATGTCCAGCTTCCTTCTTGTGGGGGAACATGGATTTTAGCTGAATTGTAAAAAAAATCATGGACAAAGACTCTCTATCTAGTCAAAGTTTGAAAGTGGTGTTTTTATTACACTGGCGGGCAGCACGGGGGTCATTGCCGAAATGTGTGACCACACTGTACAAGGATTTTTGCCTTCTATTTATTTCTCAAAATAATACATATGCACACCTGCAGCATCTCCCATCCCTGCTTTTTGTTAAAATTAGGTTTTTTGTCTTTTACACGTGCGCAGTTCTTCTCTTGAATTGGGTTGGTGGTCTTGAATTGGGTCAGTGGTCCCAGGGATGAAGTCAGGAATGTCTTCATCAGGTCTCTGTGACCTTCTGACACAATCCAATGCCCCCGCTTCATGATGGATTGACATTGTGTCCAGGTGCTGGACGTTATTCTGAATCATTGGTTTCAGTGTGTTCCTATAATAGTTCACTTGCTCCACTTCCTTCTACGCATTAACTCATAATATAACAATTAGCTTTTGCTTAAGCATCTAATAATCATTAATCTATTGTTGGTGTATCTAACTTCAATATGGATGGATTGGTTCTAAGCCTCAGCTAAAATCTTTAACCTTTAGAGTCATGATTCATTCCCCACTTCTTCAAAGATAGCAAATTCTTTTACTAATATACATATTCTTCTTCCTCTAGTAAAGCTGCGCAGTAGGTGTCTCTTAAAACTGTACCATATGCTCTCGATGTTGAAGTTAAAGCTGCTACTTGCCACAACAATCTCCAATTCCAAACAAGTACTATAATAGACTGTCGTGGTTTGATGCTTGTGCGATGCCAGTGCTCCCATGAAAATATATTCTCCCCAGTGTCTGCTGTGAGATGTCACCAGAAATAGAGCAAAGCAGGCTCAAGCTTAGAAATAAAGAAAAAAAAACTTTATTAACCTACAACTATAATAAAAGGAACACACAGAATTCAAAATGAAAACCTTCTAAAACATTCCTTCTCCCCCACCCAATTTCCAGCACAACACAGTGAGGCAAAACCTTGGATTCTTAATCAAGTTACCACCCCTCAGATAATCAACTCCCAGTTCATCAAGGGAGAGAGGAGTCCCTCTTGTACCACAGGCTTCCCCGGAAACACAGTTGAAACCTCTTGTGTTTCCATGTCACACGTGGCACCGCCCGGAGAACATTTGCCATCGTGACTGCTTCCTTCCTTCCATGTACAGTGCTCTCACCACTGTCCATGGTCCAAAACTGCTTACAGGGTTCCCTTTTAAAGATGCTTTGCCAAGTACCAAAAGTACAAAAAAACCCAACAGTTTCTCACTTTCAGAACAAAGGTCCCCCCATTTTCACTCCCCCTGGGGCCGAGGGTCTCAAGAACAGAGATCTTCCCTGAAGCCAGAGGGCACCACCACACCATCCTCCTCATCTTTCTCTGTTCTTTTCACTCCTGCACTCAACATCACTGCTGCAGGTCAGTCTCTTGGCTCAAGCCATTGTCTCCCCCTAAATGCAGTCTCTGTGTTACAGGAAATTGGTTCCATCTATGGCTATGCAAGAAAAGTCCAGCCAAAGCCCACTCCATCATCTCCTCCCACCTAGGATTCTTCCCCATCTTCTTCTGACATCCTTCACTAGCTCAGACCTTCACACATTTGCCCATTTCCTTCTATTTCATGTCTCTCTCTTCTCATTCAAATCAAGGAGGACTAGTGTTTCATAAAGTTTTCAGTGTCCCAGAAAAGGGTTAAAATCTCAGGCTCTTCCTCCCACCACCCAGAACTCCCACGGCAGCTAGACACCTTCTCGCTGCACCCCCTCTTCTCTTTCAGCCATGCTGCCAGCACAAGATATGAAATTTCAAGGCGGCACAGGCACAGGGTGTCTCTCTATCTCTCTCTCTCTCCCGGGGGAGGGGCGGGGGAGTTCTGCCTGATGCCTCTCAGTGTTCCTCCACCCTTCCGTCCTGCAGGGGCCTTCACCCCCTCCTTCTCTGTCCAAGGCTCCGGCCTACTTCAGCCGAGGCTGCATGGCCTTCCCTCCCCCACCCAGGCCACAGCTGGGCAGGGGAGGTCTGACCTCTTTCACGGACCAGAACTAGGAGAGAGTTTTCCTGGGAGTTCTCTATTTTTTAACCCCCTGTGTTCTCAGAGGCCTATCCATGTCTTCAGTGGCCACACCAGACACCAATATTCAAATCTGAGCACTGATTGGTTTGACCACAACTTCCCGAAAACTCACTTTCTTATCAAACCAGGACAAAAAAAAAAAAAAAAAAAAAAAAAAAAAAAAAAAAAAAAAAAAATCAAACTTATACCAACTAAAATAAGCAAAACAATAATTGGATGAACTAAGGTATTAAGTAAGCTGGTTGCTGTTGGGGATCACCTGAAGAGAACATCCCACCAATGATGGGATGGGCCTTTGTCCAATCTTTTAAATACTCTCTGTATAGTCTCTGTCTCATGATGTATTGTAATCAAATTTTTCTTTCCTTCATCTTTAATTTCTTTAAGAATTCTTTTTAATTCATGATCCTTCAACAATTGTGTAGCCAAAGCCAAGTTTATCTCTATAGGCACAGGTGACATTTCTTGGACAGTAATCAAATTTGCCTTTATATGTTGGTATGATACAACAGGTGCCTAATAGGAAAAATCACATCCCTCAATTTTGACAAAGTTACAAATACATAAATAAAATTGAGTTTCATTCACAGTGATCTCATCCACTGTTATAGTGGGGCATGCTGTTCTGAGGCAGACACAACCTTGTCCTCTACATACAAGCAAGGTTGTCTGGTAATTGGGATGCATTTCAAAGTGACAAATGCTTTGCTCTCTATCCAAACAAATATCTTTATCATCACGTACATTGGTTTCACATATAAACCCCAATTGTTCTCTCATTGAGCAGGGTTCTAAGTTAACAGTTCGCCACATTCCTTCAACCTTTCATGCCCACATTCTGTATTCAAAAGGATATAGCACGGTCCCCTGGTGATTTAGCCCTAAAGGAGCAATTGGATATACCAAGCTCACTGATGCATCCTATATGGTTAAACAAAAGCCGTTACCATACTCGTCATGGGATCATAAGTAAAACTAACTAAAACCTAACAGGATTGAAGTTATTTTTCTAAATCCGAGGCATTATTCCAAACCACTTTACCAATTTTGACAGGGAAAATGCCTTCTCCCTGCCCCTGATAATTGAAGTCACCACAGATTGCATCCATAATTGTGCCTGTGTACACCCGAAAGCCAAAGAAATGTTCCCACTAGCTGTGCCTAGAGTATCAATTATCAATTGATGGTCTCATTCTTCCATACTTTCCCATTCTGGTAATATTTTTGACAATTTCCACTGGCTGGTATCTAATGCCAACAAGGAAGATTGTAAAGGTTATTGCAGTTTGACCATATCACTACCAAGTGCTGTTAATTTGTTCATTAATACTTCTGAAACTATTGTGTTTAGAACCCCTAGTCCTGATCCCAATAATCCAGTTAGGCCTTTCTTCTGTCTGGACATATAAGGCATACACTTCTGCAGCCAGGTAGTCCAATCAATAAAAGAGGTCCTTAAAAATGGAGCACACTCAGGCCAAACAGTAGAGGCATTCACTTGCATTGCCATCTCTACCCATTTTAATGATCACTTTGGATTAATTAGCAATTTTTGAATTCTGGCCTTCTTAACAGCATACAGTCCAGTTTTGGTAATTATGGGAACCATGGATTCTAGAGTGATTTGAGTAGTCATGGTTTCTCTCAGTGTTGGTACTGGTTGAGTTACTTTTACTCTATCTATTTGGGGAGCAGTATAAAATTGAGTTATATTAAATCTTAAAATCCTTGATTGCACAACCTTCTATTTTGAGCCTAAACTCTGGGCAATTGGTTAAGCATTTGTCCCAGCATTCAGGACCAATTTTAATAAGTTCCATGGGTCTTTGATGAGATTCATGGGACCCATCCTGGACAAACATATATTCACATCCCCAATATCTTTCCCTTCTGTACTAGCGTGATGTTGTGATGCTCGTATCCCCAGTTGTGTCTTCTGTTCATGCTGGATATTATGTTCTCTGCCTTCAAGACTGGCTCTGAAAAGCAGAGTTTTGTTCTGGTTTCTTATCAGCCTGTGCCCAATGAGGGGCTCGAGAGAGAGTGGAAAAAACCCTGTTTTGAGTGCATTTTGGTTGCCATTACTCTGTGTTGGTATAAAGCAGTTAATAGCTATGTTTTTTGAATTAGTAACATCTCTTGGGGTGAAGGCTTGCATGGATTTATGGTCCCTAGTTTTTTTTGAGATCTTAATACATTTATGGTCCCTAGGTTTATTTTCTTACCCAGAAATGCTCTAGTATTGTCCCTGATACATAGTTTTTACAGCAGAGGGGCAGTGGCCAGAATAGCTATCCTGCTGGGCTTGGTGGGAATGACTTGTAAGAAGTTTATAAAGGTGCTGGGGTCTGTTCCAGGTATGAATGGTTCATGGCTGTAGTTATGCACCCAGTTTGTTAGAGGAGGAGCAGCTTTTCAGCCTTTCCTTTCCTTCTTCTCCTCTGAATCTGTTACCTCCCTATTGGAGAATGTTCAGATTTCCCTGAATGTTAAAGAGACCATCTTTCTGGTATTTCATCTGGTAAGCTTCCTCTATACAGTCTGCAGCTCTTCTAGAATGAGGGCTGAGATTTCTAGACAGGCTGATGAGACTGCTGACCCAGGAGTAGACCCAGGCATGGAAAATCCTGAGTGGTGTGGGAAATGGGAGGATATGGGCCAAATCCTGAAGGAATTCTCTGACTCCATAGTCTGGGACTTTGCACATGAACAAATTCAGAACCCAGCTGAGGTGGGGAAATGAAATACCTGAAAGAGAAGTGCCATGATGACCCTAAGGAGAAAAAGATCATTGCAGTGAGCTGGGCCCTGGCATATGCTTATCGCACACTGCTAGATACTCTAGGGCAGCAGACAGACGAAGGGGGACAGGGAGATACATCAAGAGCTATCCCAGTCACTCAGGCTGCAGCCAACACCCCAGGCTCAAAGCCAGCAGCTAAACCACATAGTGAGCCTAAGCCAGCAGCTAAACCAGACAATAAGCCTCAACCAATGGCTGTTGCTACTAGCACTAGAAGTGGAAAGTGCACAGAAAAGACCAATTGACCAGTGGATGATGATGATGACGATGATACAGGAGAAAGACCCTCAATGTTTCCTGACATAAAATCAGGAGTCAAAGCAACAGGCGCAAGATCAGAAGCCAATATTGAGTCCTTTGCCCTGAAGGACCTTCGTGACCTAAGGAAAGATTATACCTGACAACCCTATGAATCCATAATTAATCGGTTAGTCTGTCTTTTTGATGCTGCAGGCGAGGGTACAATTCTGGATGGCACTGAAGCAAGGCATTTGGGATCACTGTCACATGATCCTGTCATCAACCAAGGCACGATGAGAGGTGCTAACCGTCACAGCCTCTGGGCACGGGTCTTGGACAGTGTAGCACAAAGATGTCTGTGTGCAGATGATCTCTATATGCAATAAACACAGTGGAAGACCATAGAACAAAAGATCCAATGCCTGAGAGAAATGGCAGTGGCGGAGATTATCTTCTCAGATGACATAACAACTAGGAATCCAGACCTGCCTTCTCTGGACTGTGTGGATTCGTTGGCCTGGAACATCAGAACCACAAGAATATAAAGCTTTAGTCAATACTGGTGTGCAGTGCACATTAATCCCATCAAGACGTGGGGACAGAACCTGTTTCTATTGCTCATGTGACAAGGGGATCACAGGATTCCACTTTGGTGGAAGCTGATGTGAGCCTGACTGGAAATGAGTGGAAAAAACACCCTATTATGACTGGCCCAGAGGCCCCATGTATTTTGGGCACAGATTACCTCTGAGGTCCGTATTTCAAAGGCCCAAAAGGACTCAGACGGGCATTTGGGATAGCGACTGTAGTGACAGAAGGCGTCCAGCAATTGAACACCTTGCCTGGACTTTGTCTTCATCTGGAGAGGCGTGCAGTACACCTGGAACTGACTGCCCCAGGGGTGGAAGCACAGTCCCACCATCTGCCATGGACTGATCCAGACTGCACAAAAAAAGGCTGAGGCTTCAGAACACCTACAGAATCACAGAATCAGAGAATTTCCAGGTTGGAAGAGACCTTTAAGATCATCGAGTCCAACCCATGTTCTAACACCTCAACTAGATCATGGCACCAAGTGCCACATCCAGTCCTTTTTTAAACCCATCCAGGGATGGTGACTCCACCACCTCCCTGGGCAGATGATTCCAGTGTTTGACCACTCTTTCTGTGAAAAACTTCCTCCTTAATTCTAGCCTGTATCTCCCTTGATGCAGCTTGAGACTGTGTCCTCTTGTTCTATCCGTTGTTGCCCGGAGAAAGAGACCGACCCCCAGCTCACCACGGCCACCCTTCAGGAAGTTGAAGAGAGTGATAAGGTCACCTCTGAGTCTCCTTTTCTCCAGGCTAAACAACCCCAGCTCCCTCAGTCGTTCTTCATACGGCTTGTGTTCCAAGACCCTTACCAGCCTTGTTGCTCTCCTTTGGACACGCTCAAGCATCTCAACGTCCCTCCTAAACTGAGGGGCCCAGAACTGGACACAGTACTCAAGGTGTGGCCTCACCAGTGCCAAGTACAGGGGAAGAATGACCTCCCTGCTCCTGCTGGCCACACCATTCCTGATCCAGGCCAGGATGCCATTGGCCTTCTTGGCCACCTGGGCACATTGGTGGCTCACGTTCACCTGACTGTCAACCAGCGCCCCCAGGTCCCTTTCCACCTGAGCACTGTCCAGCCACACCATCCCCAGCCTATAAGGTTGCAGGGGGTTATTGTGGCCAAAGTGCAGAACTCGGCACTTGGACTTATTGAACTTCATCCCATTAGATTCTGCCCATCCATCCAACCGTTCCAAGTCCCTTTGCAAAGCTCTCCGTCCCTCTAACAGATCGACACATGCTCCCAGCTTAGTGTCATCTGCAAATTTACTAATGAAAGACTCAAAACCCTCATCCATATCATCAATAAAAATATTAAACAGAACTGGCCCCAGCACAGACCCCTGAGGGACACCACTGGTGACTGGCCCCCAGCTGGATGCAGCACCATTCACCACCACTCTCTGGGCCCTGCCATGCAGCCGGTTCCTAACCCAGCACAGAGCACTCCTGTCCAAGCCACGGGCTCCCAGCTTCTCTAGGAGTGTGCTGTGTCTGACAGTGTCAAAGGCCTTGCTGAAATCCAAATAAACAACATCTACAGCCTTCCCTGCATCCACTAGGTGGGTTACCTCGTCATAAAAGGTGACCAGGTTGGTTAAACATGACCTACCCCTACATTATAGTGATGACATCATTGTGTGGGGAAACACAACCACAGAAGTGTTTGAGAAAGGAGAGAAAATCATCCAAATGCTCCTGGGAGCTGGCTTTGCCATCAAAAAGAGCAAAGTAAAGGGACCAGCTCATGAGATTCAGTTCCCAGGAGTAAAGTGGCAAGATGGACGGTGTCAGATTCCTATGGATGTAATTCAACAAGATCACAGCTATATCTCCACCAACCAATAAGAAGGAGACACAAGCTTTCCTGAGTGCAATAGGTTTTTGGAGAATGCACATTCCCAAATACAGTCAAATCGTGAGCCCTCTCTACCTGGTCACATGCAAGAAGAATGATTTCCACTGGGGCACTGAGCAGCAACAAGCTTTTGCCCAGATTAAGCAGGAGATCGCTCATGCAGTAGCCCTTGGCCTGGTCAGGACAGGACCAGAGGTGAAGAACATGCTCTACTCTGCAGCCGGGAACCATGGTCTGTCCTGGAACCTTTGGCAGAAGGTGCCTGGGGAGACTCAGGGTTGACCACTAGGATTTTGGAGTCGAAGCTACAGAGGGTCTGAAGCCAACTACACACCAACAGAGAAAGAAATCTTGGCTGCCTATGAAGGAGTCCAAGCTGCCTCAGAGGTGATTGGTACAGAAGCACAACTCCTCCTGGTACCCTGACTACTGGTGCTGGGGTGGATATTCAAAGGTGAGGTTCCTTCCACCCACCATGCCACCAGTGCTACGTGGAGCAAATGGATTGCTCTTATCACACAGTGTGCCCGTATAGGTAAACTGAATCGCCTTGGGATTTTGGAGGTAATTACAAATTGGCCAGAAGGTGAAAATTTTGGTGTCACAGATGAAGAACAAGAACCAGTGACACGGGCTGAAGAATCTCCTCCATATAACCAACTGCCACCAGAGGAAACATGCTATGCTCTTTTCACTGATGGTTCCTGTCACTTTGTAGGAATGAATTGTAAGTGGAAAACAGCCGTATGGAGCCCCACACGACAGGTTACAAAGGCCACTGAAGGAGAAGGTGGATCAAGTCAACTCACGGAACTCAAAGCCATTCAACTGGCCCTAGACTTTGCAGAAAGGGAGAAGTGGCCAAAGCTCTACCTCTACACTGATTCATGGATGGTCGCCAACACTCTGTGGGGATGGCTGGAGAGGTGGAAAGAGGCTAACTGCAGCGTAGAGGAAAAAGAACAAGAACCAGTGACACGGGCTGAAGAATCTCCTCCATATAACCAACTGCCACCAGAGGAAACATGCTATGCTCTTTTCACTGATGGTTCCTGTCACTTTGTAGGAATGAATTGTAAGTGGAAAACAGCCGTATGGAGCCCCACACGACAGGTTACAAAGGCCACTGAAGGAGAAGGTGGATCAAGTCAACTCACGGAACTCAAAGCCATTCAACTGGCCCTAGACTTTGCAGAAAGGGAGAAGTGGCCAAAGCTCTACCTCTACACTGATTCATGGATGGTCGCCAACACTCTGTGGGGATGGCTGGAGAGGTGGAAAGAGGCTAACTGCAGCGTAGAGGAAAACCAGTTTGAAGAGTGGAAAGACATCACTACCAGGATAGGGAGGCTACTGATGATAGTTTGTCAGGTAGATGCTCATGTCCCCAAGAGTAGTGCTAATGAGGAGCACCAAAACAATGAGCAGGTAGACCAGGCTGCAAAGATAGGGGTGTCTAAGATAGACCTAGATTGGGAACACAAAGGACAGTTATTCCTAGCTTGATGGTTCCATGATGCCTCAGGTCATCAGGGTACAGATGCCACTTATAAGTGGGCATGAGACAGAGGGGTGGATCTAACCATGGATAGTATTTCTCAGGTTATCCACGACTGTGAGACGTGTGCTGCCATCAAACAGGCCAAGAGGGTAAAGCCCCTGTGGTATGGGGGGCGGTGGTCCAAGTACAAGTATGGAGCGGCCTGGCAGATTGACTACATCACACTGCCCCAGACACGCCAAGGCAAGCGCTACATGCTCACAGTGGTAGAAGCCAACACAGGATCATTGGAAACCTACCCAGTGTCTCATGCTACAGCCCGTAACACCATCCTGGACCTTGAAAAGCAAGTCCTTTGGAGGTATGGTACCCCTGAGAGGATTGAGTCAAACAATGGGACTCATTTGAAGAACAGCCTTATCAGCACCTGGGCTGAGGAACATGGTATTGAGTGAGTGTACCATATCCCCTACCATGCACCAGCTGCAGACAAAGTGGAGAGGTACAATGGACTACTGAAAATCCAGTTGAAAGCCTTTGGTGGGGGATGTTTCAAAAATTGAGAGCAGCACTTAGCAAAGGCCACCTGGTTAGTTAACACCCAAGGTTCCACCAACTGAGCAGGTCGTGCTCAGTCTGAGTCCCTGAATAATTTTGTCCTGGTTTAGGGCAAATCTGGGAGAAAACCTCCAAAGGGGACCCCTCCAGATAGCAAACCCAAATGGCCCTTACCCCCAACTGGTTCGGGAAGGATTCCTGAGAGAGCTGTGGAAAGAACCTGTTTATTTAACAGGCAAAACACCCCCAGCACACAAAATGAACGTCACCTTAGGACACCAGGGAAGGAATTTCTGTATCTTTTCCTGGGCTATTGTGAATCCTGCTTTCTGCACTGCTGATCTGATGACCTGATCTGCTGTCTCTTGCATTGGTGCTTGGTCCTTTGCTACTACCAAAATATCATCCATATAATGCAAGATGATGGAATTTGGGTATTGTACACAAACTGAGGAAAGTACTTTTGTTACATGCCATTTGCATATTGTCAGGGAATTGCACGTTCCTTGGGGAAGGATAAACCAATGGTATCTTTTTAAAGGGGCTGCTGATTTGTTGATGGGATGGGAAAAAGCAAATCGTTGCGTGTCATCTGGATGCAAACTAATATTGAAAAAACAGTCTTTTAAATCAATAACAGTTAACTTCCAATTCTTTGGAATCATAACAGGAGAAGGTAAAAGTGGTTGTAAAAAACACATTTTTTGAATCATTTCATTAACCTTTCTGAGGTCCTGCAATAATCTCCATTTCCCACTGTTTCGCTTTTTAACTACAAAAACTGGAGTATTCCAGGGGTTGGTAGTATGAGTTGGGTGATGTTTATTTAACTGTTCTTGCTCTAACACAGTAAGTTACTCTTCTGGTAAGGGCCATTGGGCCAGACAGGTGTATTGGATGTCCATGTTAGTTTTAATGTGTTATCTCCATCAACAGCCCTTGTTAAAAATCTGTTTCTATTCTCAGACCCCATTGAGAGAGAATGTCTTTCTCCAAAGAACTATACCAGCTCCTACTATGAATGGTTTTGTGGTGGCAACACAACCTTCAAGTCCCTCAAATGTGACAGAGTGTAAGCTACAAAAGCTTTCGCAGTGACCACCAATACCTGCCAGTTGGCCCCATGTGGGTACAGTGGTCCAATCTTGTGGCCATTTCGATTTTGGTATCAGAGTGATGTCAAGTCCAGTATCTGTCAGGCCAACAAGGGTGATGGTTTTCCCGAGATGCTTCAGAGCACAGATGAGTTGAGGCCACCCGCAGCTGATGTGCCTGGTCCAAGTGATGAGGGATGTGTTGCTTCATGACTCTGGTAGGAGAAAAGCTTGCACTATGATTAGTCCTTTAGGTAGAAAACATGGAGGGTCTGGACATAAAGCTAATACAGCGATTTCCTGTGAATTGGTGACAGATAATGCAGTTGGAATAATATAGAAACCTTCTGCACAAAATCTATTCACTCTCACCATTAAGAACTAGTGTGGTTGTGGTTCAGGACCCAGCTGTCCTATGGATATTATGTGAGAAATGGCATTTGTTAGCATTACTAGCTGGGCTGTAGACAGCTCCAGCCTGGTACCTGGGGACATTGTGTTCTGTAGTCCACCAAGGATCTGCTGCAGTTCTGAACTTGGTGGCCTTTGGTGGTTTCTGGCCTGTGGTACCGCAGTTCTTGTGTCATCACACATCACTATACCATGCTCGGCCGTAAGTTTCCTGGCAGATGGCATGGACAACCCTCTGCTGGGAGGGTAGTTAGTAATACTGTTAGTATTTTGAGAGGGACCTGTGTATCCAATGTTTTCTGGAGGTGGCCTCCTTCGTAGTTTTGGACATCCCTTTTAAAAGTGCCCTTTTGGCCACAAGAATAACATGTATCCTTTGGAATTTGTTAATTTTCAATTCGCCCTTTAAATGCTGTTAAAGCTTCTGCTAGGGCTCGTGTTTGAATCTCTACAGCTTTTCCTGCTGCTTTAGGGTGTTTTCCTGTGCAGTTGTGATGGCATTAGCTAGCACTTCTGCCTGCATGGCTGCTATGTGTTATGGGGTACCCAGGCGATTGCAAGCATCCACTAGCTGTATTAGGGTGGGCTCTGGGTCTTGTGGCAATGCACATAATATTTTCCTGCAGCTTTGATTTGCATTAGAGATTGCAAGCCATTTTAGTAGCTCTTGTCTGGCACGATCTATGGGAATTTGCTTATCCAATACCAATTTTAAACGGTTCAGAAACTTAATATACAGCTCATCCATCCCTTGTTTACTTTGTCTGAAGTCTAATTCTGGTTTATTTCCGTCAGGCACTTGGAGCTTCCAAGGCAGCCCTTGCTGCTTCCTTAATATCATGAAGGATTGGTCTATTAAGAGCCCTTGCCTGTCTTTGTGGATCTATGTAGGCTCCTTCCCCAGCAAGCTGGTCTAGAGTTATATTTGCAGTGGCTGGAGTTCTTGCACAACCTCTTAAAAGGTCATTTAGTAAATGCTTCCATGCCAGTTCCCACAGAGAATACTCTGTCGGAGACAGCAAAGATGTATAAACCTGCCTTAGGTCATGAGGGGTAAATACACTGGCTGAAAAGGTGGCTTGTAGCAAACCTCGTAAATATGCAGACTCTCTGCCATACGATCTTGCAGCCTTACAAATTTCCTTAATCTCTTCCAAGCTTATTTGTTCCCATTGTGGTCCTTCACCCTCAGCATTATATTGGACTGGGAACACTGTTAATTTGGAGGCAATTTCCCATTCTCTATGCTGGATTGCACCCCTTCTTATTCTCTGCCAGGTATCTGTGCCTCCTGATGTATGCAACTCTTCATCAGATGTGAGGGACCTGCCAAGGGAGGTGTGGGAATATCTTCTGTTTGGAATTGGGGATTTTTGCAATGTAGGCACCACCATTTTTGGGGGGGGGGGGATCACTTCCAGGAGGTCACATCTGGTGCCCACGGTAGGCAGGGTCAAGACGTGCCGTCCTGGGGTGTGTGCAGGGAGTAGGGGCAGGGAGGCAGATCAGGCTCAGCCCTCAAAAGAGGAGCATCCCACATCTGATGGGCAGGAGCTTAGTGATGAATCAGAAAGGGAGTTTTGTGAGTCAGAGAAGGATGGAACATGCCCATGAATGTCACATCTCAGCAGCTCTAAAACATGGCACTGGCCACATGGGCCATTGTCCTCACAGAGCATGGATTCGGCTTGGCTTTTTTCAGTTGCACTGCCAAAATTCACCAATTTAGTGCATCTGAGGTTACTTTTAAGAGGAAACCAAGGGGAATTCATCAGGTTAGGCAGGTTAGGTTAAACGGGGCTCAGGCTGGCCTGGCCACGGCCAGTCTGTTTCCCTCGCAGTAGTGGGGAAGGGGAATGGGACAGAAAGCAGCTGGCCTGCCCTCCCAGGTCGGTGTGCTTCAGGAAGGGTTGGGGACAGAGTTGGGGGATTGGAACCTCTGCCCACCTTGCTTTTCTGCTGTCTGTGGTCAGCTCTCTCTGTGCTCTGAGGTGTTTTGTGGATAGCTTTTCACTCTTCCACATTACAAACTGCAACACAGTGTGCAATATTGGATGTAGTTTGAGGCTGGACTTCTTATTCTTTTCCAAACTGTAGAATCTTAGCCCTACAGCATCCCAGAACTTTGGAGTAAGCATCTCAGATGTATTGCAGCTCTCTCTGGAGAGGCAACAGGTCCTTAGGACTTCACTGTGCATTCTCCAACCTGTCCCAGTTTTCAGCCTCCTTCCACCAGCTATGAGGCCTTGATCTGTGTGGCCCCCTCTAATGGCCTCAGGTCCGCCGTAACCTGTTTTATTTTCTGGCACCCCAAAAAATCAGTCGCAGGCCTGCATTCCCCAAAATGCAAGACCAAGGAAAAAATGTCCTATTTTGATCGAGGGCCAATCAAAAATTCTTGAACTATGTCTCTCAATGAGAAAACACAAGTTTGGGTGCCACATGATGGGTTTCTCTTTGAGCCAGGTCTTATGATCTCTCAGAGAATCTATCACACTCGAGATAGCCCAGCTACCCTGAATGGCATAAAAATTAGCAGGATGGCTTCTGAGGTAGTGTTGGAAACAGAAAAAGGTTTCTAAATAACAAAGCTCTTACAGAAAAAACCTGACCAGGGGCAAGAGGTACTTGCTCCTGTTAAAGCACCCCACAAAAGTGATTATTTCCTTTGTTCTCTTCATTTTCTAGTGAATTACCTAGGCAGGACCTCTTGGCCTCTGTCCAGTCAGACAGCCCCAGGTTTGAGGTGAAGTCCCAAAGGCCTATGAGGTGTCTTTTGTACCAAACTGGGAGAGAAACTTCAGGGCTTTTTGCCTTTTTAAGCAGACAAAGAATAATTTAGTCACTCCATCAATGAGAGGCACATTCCTACATTCTCTCACTCCTTTTATCAAATGCTTTGTCTCTTTACTGGCCATTTTTCTCATGAAAGAATGGAAATGCAGTGTGGGAGACTCCTCACTCACTCAGCAGGACTGGAATAACCAGCAGGACTGGAATAACCAGCATGTGTGTCTCATTCACACACACATCCATCCCCCTGTATACGGCCCCCAAAGAGTTCTTACAATCCTCTTTTCTTCTTTGGGTCTTCGTGCACAACAATTTTGGGCTATCACAGTTTTAGGGAGCCTTTTCTCTTTCCTTTGCTTTATTTCCTTTTGTCCACGGGGTTTTGACCTGCAACCTCCAATCCATGAGAAGAAGTGAGGTCACTGAAATGAGTAGGGTGCCTTCCCCACTCATCACCTCCCAGTGGTCTCGGAAGCAAGATGCTACATCCTGGATGAGCCGCCCAAATTGTAAAAACACGGTTCACTCTCCTGGTAAAATTTGAAAGCTTAATAAAGGACAATAGGAGACAAAGACAATAACATGAAGATCTACGTCCAAGTGCGTCATGGCACTCAGCCAAGGGCACATCTGCTAGTTTGGAAACCCTTTATACACCACTTCTATTGCATCAGTTGTTGCATGCTTAAACTTTTCTCAACACTAGTTTACATGTTCTAAGAACTGTTTAGCACGGCTCCTTCTCTGGTCTGCCTTTTTAGAGCATGCATCTTTCTTGTTGTGGTTTTAGTCCATTCTTATCATCATCACAGTTCCTGGGCTTTCTTCAGAGGGTGAGTGTTGAAGTTGGCATATCAGTAGCAGGTCTTCATCATATGTTCCTTGGATATTATCCCAACCAAGCAGACATTTTAACACAGGTATATATAAATCAGCTACTTCTAAATTTAGTTAGCAACAGAAAAAAACCTATATCTTTCCAGCAAAGTTACGTTAACACCACACATACAGAATCCATTTAAAAATTTACAAAAAGCCAATACTATGCTGTAATATACATTTATAACAAGACACTCTGTGCTAACGAGCAGCAGATCACGGAGGGCACCTCTCTGAGTTGGGTCCCCACATTTCCAGTCTCCCCTTAAGGGCCATCAGGATGTCCCAGGCACAGCTGTGGGCAGGGACAAAGTGGATTTTCCCCCTGCACTGGGGTGGATCCCTGAGTGTGCCAGGAAGCAGTTCCTGGGAAGAGGCCAGAGAGGGGCGAGGGAGGGGCTGCGCTGGCAGCTGGAGCAGGAGCACAGCTCAGAGCCCCTGGGGCCGTGCCGGGCATGGGGGGAGTGTGTCTGGGGAGAGTGGGGTGCCCATGGGGGGAGTGTGTCTGGGGAGAGTGGGGTGCCCATGGGGGAATGTGTGAGCGCTGCCTCGGGGTGCTGGGAGCAGCAGGCTGGGCCAGGCAGCGAGCAGGGCAGCCGTGGGCTGGGCAGAGGGTGCAGGATGCAGGCAGGGCTGTTGGATGGGCAGAGGGGCTGTGCCCATGCTCCAGGGAGCCAGGAATGGCCCCGGCTGTCTGCACTTATTCATTGAGGAAATCTGCTGAGAGGATGGGGGTGATGGTGAAGGCAGCAGCTTGTCCAGGGCAGCTTGTGTGGCTAAGTGAGTCTGTGTGTGCCTGTGTGTGTGTCTGTGTATGTGTCTGTCTGTCTGTGGCTCTGTGTGTGTCTCTGTGTGTCTGAGCAGTCTCTGGAATACACACTCAGCTTCAGGGTTGATCCTGCAAACAGGAAAGCAACAGGCACATCTAGGGTGCTGGGAAGGAGACCCTGGCTCTTGTGCCATCCCAGGCCTGGCTCCAGCAGCTGGATGTGCTGGCAAAGCGAGAGCAGCTCCTCAGGGTTCCGGAGGGATTCCACCTGGCCGGTCCAGAGCAAGGATCACTACTTGACACAAAGGAATTCTCCTCCTCTGCAGCAGAATCCACTTTCACCAAGTCCATGGAGCAGCTGGGCTTCAGTATGAGTGTTTCTGCCAAAGCTGTCTTCTGGAGGCTCCTTCCAAGAGGTAGAATAGGTTACAGCAGCTCCTCGCAGTCAAAAGACACCCACCAGTCCCACTTTGAGCAGAGCTACTTCTGCACCACCAAGTACCAGTACATCCCTCTGGCCTCCTGCTACTTCCAAAGGCATCAGCTTCGCCTCTCGGATGCGGCTCTGCGGGTGTTGCAAGACATGGAGCAGAGTTTGGACTTCAGTTGTGAAGAAAACAACCCCACCTTGGTGAAGATGTGTGAGAGCTTCTTCAGCAGGTTTGGGTCCCACATAAACCAGGGTCCCCTCCACTTTGGGGGGATATTCTGGTGGAAAGCATCTACAGAAGGATTCCAAGCCAAGCAGCAGGAAGAGATGAAACAACAAATGTCTAAAGCACTGAACATCTTTTTCATGAAGAGCTATGGTGACTTCTTGGCTAGTGCTGCAGGGGCCCTGGACGTTTCTAAACCCAGCTCACAGGGTTCTGTCCTTAGGAGAGACAGAGAGGGTTCGCATACAACGATTCAGCTCTACGTGGCCAACACAGGGGGCCCAGCAGACACAGCTTCCCTTCCTCGGTGGAAAACGGGGCTCATATCTGATAACACAACGTGGTGCGTTATCGACCGTGGCTTTGAGCTGACCCCAGTGTGGGACGTCATCCTGGGCAATCACTGTGGGGATTTTAAGTCTGTTGGCCAGATGAGCAGAGCCCTCAGGGCTGCATACAAAGCGCTGACGAATCAGAGCGTTGACGCCATTTTTGGAGAGGAACTGGGCAGTGCAGTGCAAGAGGCCAGAGATTTCATGGGGACTGTGAAGACCTGGGAGGTGATGAAAGGGGATGAAGAGAAGCTGCTCACGCTTATGGAGCTAAAGGATGATTTGAGTGCTAAAACCAGGAACTCGAGTGTTTGGATCAACGTGTGCCTGTCGGACAAAGCCCTGCAGGAGTTCCTGGTGAACACCGTGCGGAGCTGCCAGGAGTCACCTCCAGAAAACACCACCTTTATCAAGGCAATGTTGAGAAGCCTTCTGAATCCTCATATCTATTCTATCAGGGACTTCCCTGAGGCTTCCTACATTATGCAATGGATCTTCCAGACTGAGCACCCACATCCCAGATCTCCCAACGTCTCTGAGCTTCAAGAGCTCATCCAAACACTGCAGCAAATGAAGGAGCACATCCATGCTGTCACCTATGCACCAGGAAGCTCTGCTTCTGACGTTCATGAAGCAAAGATAGAAGCCACCCTGACCAGCAGCCTCGCCATTTATTCCTTACTGCAGTCTCTCCAGGAACAGGCTCAGAAGGACATGGAACTCTTGGTGCTCTTGATTGTGACCAGCACAGGGTACCAGGTGGAAAGCAGCACTTTTCAGCACCTCCTTGGACACCCAGAAATTCAGTACATGGCCAAGGAAATGGAAGCGGCACACGAGGAGGACGTGAACCTGAAGGAGCAAGATGCCAACAGAGCTGAGGCCTTCCTCCTGCTGACGGGTCTGACTGTGACACCTGAAAGTCAAGAGTTGTCCATTGAGCAGAAGAGGGAGCGTTTAGTTTTCATGGAAAATCACATGAAAGGCTTGTGGTCCAAACGGATAAAGAATCTCCTCCAAAAGCACAGTGGTGATGAAGACTGGGAGAGGCTGGAACGGGATTTGGACTCCCTGATCCGTGGGTGCTTGGATGACAAATGGGATGAAGAGAGGACGCAGAACATACTCAGAGACCTCAAAGACACTTTTCCAACACCTGAGGCCCCCAGTCAGTCCCAATCCAAGTCAGACAGCACAGAATCCAAAGAAAATGAAGTCACATCAAACCAGGAGTTCCTCCAGTTGCTCAAGCGCCTTGGACTGGAAAGTCACTATCCAAGGAAAATGGGGATGGGAGATTTCCGCACCATTTGCAAGATATCCCTGCAGGACAGCCAGCCCAGCAAGGACACAGAACTGCCATTTTACTTCTTGCAAAAGCTGTTAACTGTGGATTACCGGGAGAGGTACCTGACTTGCTGGGAAAGGAGCAACCCAAAACTTGCAGACCTGCCACAAACTACAGCAAAAGAGCACCAATACACGGACATATTTGAACTGTTTTTTGATGATTTAGAAGAACCAGCCCCTGAATGTGCAAGCAGGGATGGCCATGTGCACCCCATGGACCTGCAGATAGCCATCTTCCATTGTGCTGATGACTTAACTATTACAAGCTATGGACTAAAATCCTGTCAAAAAAGAAAAGGAAGAAAAAACCAAGGGTGAGTGCTGATTTCCTCAGTCACTTGGATGTCCTCTCTGATGAAATCAATGATTCATCCATTGGCCTCATACTGCTCCTCCTCCAGAACGAGTGGATATCGATGCAGAAATTGAAGATGTCCTTGTAGAGCATTTTAAGGAGCCAGGTATGCATGCACGGATCACATCATTTCCCAAGGGCAGAGGATTTTCTATTGACATAGAGAAACACATTATTAAGAAAAGGTATTTTGGCTATATCCCAGATCCCAGGAGGATTTCCAATGCTGATGTGATCAACTTTCAGCACATCACAAACAACATCATAGAGTGTGTGATGGCAAACATTGATAAAAAGGAAGAGGAGAAACGTGATTACAGTCGAAATTTTATTCATGAAATACTCAATGAAGTACAGAAAGGTGTGAACTCTGTCCCCAGCAATGCAGAATGTACTTTTAACAGAGAGTACAGCATTGATTTGTCTCTGTATCTGTGCAGAATGGCAGCAGAAAGGTTTAAAGCCATGCACGAAGCATTCCAAAAGGCAAATGGCCCAGTGGTGTACCTGAGCAGCAAGAGAGATTATTACTTCCAATGTTTCCAGATTTCCTGCCAAGGAGCCACTTCTGTCACAACTTTTGCTGTTTTCCTTTGTGACAAGATTGAACCAGCTCTTCGCGAGGCAGTCTATGAGAGGACGGCTAAAGGCATCGCTGAGGACATGCAGGGCCAATTCCCAGATTTCCAGGGCAACAGAGCCAATCTGGAAGTTTGCATCTTGAGATACCTGGCAGAAGAGGAAAATTTTGAATATTTCAAGCAGTACCTTACATCTCCAAAACAGTTTTTTGAGAGTTACATTGAGACACAGGTTAGGAATTACTGTTTAGATGGGAGTAGGGGGCTGAGGAATTTTTTAGATTCCTGCCTTAATGTTCTCTATCAAAAGATCCTGGGCGCTGTTTCTTTATCAACCCAAATTGTCAAAGACAGAAAAGACAGAGAAGACAAAATCTCTCTCTGGCTTAATGAATTTTGCAGGGAATTGTCAGAGGTGATCAACTTGCCCAGAAGTGACCTGAAGGGCATCGAGCACCAGGAGGTCACAGACATTGAGTTCCTGAGCACTGCCATGGCACAACCTCTGGATGACCTGAGGGACAGGCTCATGAAAGAATTGGCTGAAGCTGACCTGAGCTTATTTTCAAGGCAGCCTCATACCATCCTGGCAGAGCATTTTTCTGGGTGCTGGGCGCAGTGTCCCTTTTGTGGCGCTGTCTGCACAAACACAATGCGGGGTCACGATGGAGACCATCAGGTGGTCTTGCATCGCCCACAAGCTTTGTTGGGATGCACATGGTGGGAATGTTTACCTGGCATAGAGTATGATACACACGAACTGAACACTGATATTTGTTCCAGCCTTGTTGCAAGTGACTGCACTTTCAAATTTGGTGGTGCTCCATGGATCCCTTACAAGAGATACCGGGATGCTGGACCTCCTTATTCCACTTGGAACATTCTTCCTGATTCCTCCATGCAGGCGTACTGGAAATGGTTTGTGTCTCATTTCAGGACACAGCTGGAAGCTCTGTACAATGGGAAATTTCAGGGCAAAGGAGAAATCCCTGAGGCATGGCAGAGGATTTCCAAGCAGGAAGTACTGTATGAGCTGGAGAAGTGTTAGGCCATGTCCTTGGGGAGGAGGAACCACAACAGCTTTGAATTTAGGAGAACTTTGTACCAGGCTCTTCATAAAATGTATTTACAGTGATGACGCTCTCAGGCCATATACAGACAATGTTATTCAATTGTTACCAAATTTGATGAAATAAAGCACGTTACTGTGACCACTGCTCAATGACTCCTCCTTTCATGAGAACGCAAGAGTTGTATTGCCTTGTTGCCATAAGCATTTCCCTCAGCTTTGTCCTAGAGCCAAACCAAACCCCCTCCTTGGGGTGATTGGACTCTTGGCCAAGCCGCAGCCCAAAGGCCAGGGACGGGGCAAAGGCAGCGCTCAAAGCATTCCTTGGATCAGCTGCTGTGAGACAGGAAGGGACTGCACCAGAGGCAGTTTTCCTGTAGCAAGGAGCTGTCCTGCTCAGAGAAAGGGCTGTAGGACTTGAGGCCAGCTCCACATTGGCTGCAAGCTGGGCTGCTTGGCTTTTGGGCATCATCCTTCCCTCCCTCGTTGCAGCCTCCTGGATCAACTGAGGCCGTTCTCCCAGCAGGAGCTGCTGTGCCTGCAGGCTCAGGGAAGCAGTGAGACGACCTCCCCGGGCCTCAGGCAGTGCTTTCACTCCCTCTCTCAGGGGTGCTGAGGTCTCTGTCCAGGGCAGCCGCTCCTGCTCAGGTGCCTGGGGCTGCTGCCCTTCCCTGCAGCCCTCAGCCCCAGCAGGAGCTGCTCCTGCCCTTGGCCTCTCTGCTGAGCAAAAGCCTTTGGAATGCCCCATGTGGAGAATCCTGTCTGCCAGCAACTTCCATGGGGTGAAAAAC
Organism: Passer montanus; assembly: GCF_014805655.1. NCBI lineage: Eukaryota > Metazoa > Chordata > Aves > Passeriformes > Passeridae > Passer > Passer montanus. The sequence goes on from NW_024367731.1 coordinate 22,893, forward strand.
ATGGTTCACTCTCCTGGTAAAATTTAAAAGCTTAATAAAGAACAATAGGAATCAAAGATAATAAAGCAAAGATTTACGGCCATGTGTGTCTTGGCACTCATCCAAGGGTACACCTGCTAGTTTGGAAACACCCTTTATATACCACTTCTATGCCTGGGGCTGCTGCCCTTCCCTGCAGCCCTCAGCCCCAGCCGGAGCTGCTCCTGCCCTTGGCCTGGCTGCTGAGCAAAAGCCTTTGGAATGCCCCATGTGGAGAATCCTGTCTGCCAGCAACTTCCATGGGGTGAAAAACATGGTTCACTCTCCTGGTAAAATTTAAAAGCTTAATAAAGAACAATAGGAATCAAAGATAATAAAGCAAAGATTTACGGCCATGTGTGTCTTGGCACTCATCCAAGGGTACACCTGCTAGTTTGGAAACACCCTTTATATACCACTTCTATTGCATCAGTTGTTGCATACTTAAGCTTTTCTCAAAACTAGTTTACATGTTCTAAGAACTGTTTAGCATGGCTCCTCCTTGGGTCTGCCTTTTTAAAGCATGCATCTTTCTTGGTTGTGGCTTTAGTCCGATCTTATCACCACCTCCAGTTCTTGGGCTTTGGTCCACACTGTCTTGATATGATCCGTCCTAAAGATGTGATTTGTGAAGGTTCTTTTTTACTGATCTCAGGGTGCAAAAACTGACACGACAAGGGGATTTTGCAGTAAAATCAAAACAGATATACTTTAATGAATAGCCACAGCAAAGATGCGTTAGAGAGGAGGGGAATGGAGAAAAGGGAAAGAATAAGGAAAAGAAGAGAGGAAAGGCAAGGAGGTGTATAGCTACCAGACGTGCGGATGACAAAGTCCCTCGAAGTCCACTCGACGAAGAGCCTGTCGTCTTCACGTCAGGGGAGATCTCCAGGGTATCAGTCAGCTCTAACCTTTTTTATAGTCCTTTTGAATGGGGGAAGGGGACACATTTCAAAATAGTCTATTGATAAAGGGTACAAAGAGTCCATCAGTAGTCCATCAGGAGCAGGTGTCATCAGCAGCAGATGTCGTAGGCAAGAACCATTGTCTTCTCGGTCCAGTGGTCACTTGCAAAACTTGCTTTGGGAATAAATTGGCTTGATGGACCAATCAGACCTGGATTTTCAGAACAGGATCTTTTCCTTTCCCTGGTGGTCTTGGCTTTCATGATGAGGAAAAAAATGAGGGAAGTTTCGGACAGACACTCACACCCCCTCCATCTCACGGCATGCTGGAGCCCTGCCATGTAGGGCGATTGTGTAATCCAGCTAGTTGTCACCTGCTGCACTTTGTCCATGCACCAGGGCACCACTGCATGGGGGAGTTGTGGAACAAGGCTCTCCAGGGAATGGTGCCAGCACAGGGGGTGCATTCAGGGCAGCAGAGCCAAGCAGGACAGCCATTTCATCTGGGTCCCTCCTCCGTGGGCTTGGAAAGGTGTCCAACCCCCCTGCTAACTCTTCCGGCACCTAGTCCTTTTGATGTGCCCCAGTATTTAACGTTCTCATCAAATCTAAAATAAGTTTCCATAGATGTATAGCTTTTCTTGCATTTTCATTGCCTCTGAAGGCTGCTTGAATTATAAATCATCCACTTTTCACCAAAGTATTTAAATCAAGGGCAGCTGCCACTTTTCAGCTTCTTTTTTCTACCTCTGTTGAGGTCTGGATTGAAGGCACTTGAGATGATTGTTTTTATTCGGACTCAGGTGTGGATTATTTTTTATCAATGTTACAGTCTCACAGCAGTGAGTTCTGCAGTCTTTCATTAACAAGGCACAAAATGGTTATCTCTTGTTACAAGGTCTCTTAAGGTTAAATTATCCAAATAAGAAATGACACATTATTTTCATTTTTAACCCAATATCTAATCCCTCAAATCCGCACTGCAGACTTTTCTGTCCAATTACAAAATTCCACCCAAACCCATGAAGAAGAAGGAAGAAGAAGGTGTGAAAGAAGAACAACCTGCCTCTGCCCTAAAACCTCCATCTTGCTTCATATCTATTACTTTATTCTAAAACCTCAAACTCTTAAGTTTTTCACCCTGTGATATTGCACAGTTCTAACCAACTACACACCCGTAATCCCACTGCTATCAATCAATTTTGATTGTTCCACGGCCTCAGGTCAAATGCAGTGCTCTCCTGGGGGTCAGAGTCTCTCTGTACAGAAAGTCTAAAATTCTCAGCATCCAGAAGTCCAAAAGGCAGCCTCTTTGTAGTGTCCAATCCGTGGTTCTTAGCCCACATAGTAAAGCTAACAATGTCTCTTCCTCATAATCTACATCCTTGTCCTGGTTTAGGGCACATTTGGGAGAAAACTTCCAAAAGGGGCTCCCCCAGAAAGCAAACCCATACAGCCCCTTCCTCCAATCGGTTTGGGAAGAATTTCCTCAGAGAGAAGTGGAAAAAACCTGTTTATTTAACAGGCAAAGCGCTCCCCAGCACAAAAAATGAACAATACCAGATGACAAAAACTCATTTGCCGCTCTGAAGAGATGACTAATTCAGAAAGTCTCTCCTGTGGGTTGTCGCTCTGTTATCAGTCCCTCCGGCACTGGGAAAGGCTGCTGTCCAGAGTAGGCCCCGGTAGGTCACATAGTGCAAGCTCTCAGTGCTCCCCAGGTCCCAGTCTGGAGCAGGTTTGAGCAGTTCCAAAAAAAGGGAAAGAAAAACAGGGAACATCCAGGAAACTTCTCTGCCTCAGCTAGCTAAACTAACTAAAAAACAGCAGAGCGCCATGTTCTGCCCCATCCATGACCAGACACCACTGTGGAGGAGTGAGAGTAGGCTGATAACAAACTCCGTGCTTCTTCCTCTCCTTGCCTTCGCTCTCAGAGACAATCTTGAAGGCACAGAATATAATATCCAGTATAAACACAACACCCAAGTGGGGATACAAGCATCATAATGTCACCCTAGGACAGTCCCATTCTTCAAGAAGGAGTTTCTAGACCTTCATAACTGGATGATTCTGCACAGACATCCATCCCTCCCTTGGCTCTTGCAGTTGTTTTCTTCTGTTTCCAAGGGGAAGTAGAAAGGAATTCCAAATCTGAGCAGCTTTCCCCTGCAAACAGCTCTGCTCTTTGCATTGTTGCAGCATTTCACTGCTGGGTCGGGCTCTCCTCACCTCTGGTCTGTTCCAGCTTTTTGCTTTGGGGACAGGCTCTGCAAGCACTGCCGTCTGTCTCCCTCCCCTCTGCCCATGAGAAATGGCTGTTGTCCTCACACTGGGTCACCACATGTTATGTGGGGTTATGGCTTGGAGACAAGACACATGACACAACACACTGAGAGTCATCAGCAAACAGCAACGTGAAAAACGCCAATCACTTGCTTTTAAAATTTTAAAAGTTTAATAGTCATAAAATGGTTATAAAAATAGCAATAAAATTACGGTAATAAGAATTTGGGCAATTTGGATTAGGACAATATGAGACAATAAAAACAAAGAGTTACAGACAGTCTGGGTACATTTTTTGGGCAAAATAAGCCTGAAAAAGGACACACCTTAACAGAGGATTAACCCTTAAAAACAATCGCCTCTTGCATATTCTTACACGATGCATAAATTTCATTCAAACAAAGGATTCTGTCTGGTCAGCATCACCTTCTTCCTCTGAATCCTAATGGCATCTTCAGGGCTGAGCGAGGCGGGAAGAGGTTAGTTTCTTCTGATAATGGGGCAATAAATTCTTTTTCTCTGAAAGATTCAAGTGTCCTGTGGCTGCTATCTTGGTGTGAGTCCTTTCTTTTAAAAAAGTATCTTACATAGCAGAGTTTCTATTTTAACATTATGTTATAACCTAAAACTATATTTAACACACTACTTAAGAAAATTAATACAGCATTACTTTCTAACATAACACATGTAATATTCATTTTAATATTTGTGAAAAGCCAATCATAAAACCCACATTTTTCACAAGCAATGAGTTTAAAATGGCTGACCTTTTTATAGGGCATTTGAATTTCCTGGGCTGAGATAGCTGATTGGTCTGGTTTTAACACCGCCCAGCTCTTTGACCAGTGAGATGTCTGCAGCTTAGGAGAGAACATGATTGGGTGAAGTCCCTGTTTGGGTTTGAATGTAGCCTATCATTGCTCACCCAGGGACCAGTTTATGGAACTGGGCTGGGTTTCTTCTTTATAGCCAAATTAATTGCCCAGCCACAGACCAGCTGTGCTGTGACAGGAGGTGCAGTGAGCCCCGGGGTTTGGTGGGTTTGCAGTGACAAACAGGGGTTTGAGGATGGGGGATTGGTCCTGCAGTGTGTTGCCTTGAGGCAAGGCATGACGACCTGGTTCCAAGGAAACGCAGCACGACGGCCCAATGCTTTTGGCCGTTCGGGCTAAGGACACGCAGACATCAATATGATAGACGGTCCAAAGGCTCTTTATTGGTTTTCTCCTCGGTATATATATCCTTGGTCCTTCCCCTACCTTCAGGGTCTGACTTTTACCTTATATGGTTAGTAAGGGGACTGGGTGGAGGCCGTGTTAGTGGGGGGGTTACATTCTTGGCCTTTTGTCCTGCGGCTATCTCTTATCTCTGGGGAGTCAGGTGAGGGAGGCCCTATCAGGTTTCCGTGACAGCCCGAAATCTTCCGACCGCCTGTCCCTATTCTCTCTGCCACACAGTGAAACCTGGGATGGTGGCAGGGGGCTGCAGCGAAACCTGGAGTTTGAGAAGGGGGTGTGTGTTGGTTTAACACAGCCTGGCTTTTAGTGGTGGTGGGAGAAGCCACAGAGGCAGCTTCAGAGAAAAACTGCTTGAAGCTTCTACGATGTCCAGCAGAGCAAATCCCTGAAGGCTCTGATAATAGACATGTTTAAGAAGGAAAAAACATGTCCAATGTCTTTCTTCTCTTCTGAGAGGTGGCAAGGCAGCCACCAGGGCTCATCCTGACATAGCTACCAGGGCCTATCTGGCCATGGCTGCAAGGGGACCATCTCAACTTGGCCTCCAGGGGCCTTCCCAGCACCACGAGCGGCCACACTGGGACCTTGCAGCTGGGGTCAGTGCCAAGAGCACCCTTGCATCTGGGGCTTGACTGCTTTTGACCAGCTGTGCTGTGGACAGAAGGGCAGGGGCAGTGGCAGCAGCTTCTCCTTTTTGGCGCCCTGTATGAAGAGAGGCGCTGAATGGAACCAGCACCATGGCAGCTGGCACCACAAGTGTGGCGGTAGTGGGGACCGTGTGGCCAACAGCAGGGGCATGCCAAGCAATTCCCCAAAACAGAGCCCAGACGAGATCAACCTTCCAGTGCTGAAAAGCCCTAGAAGAACTTTTCAATTAACAGTACATGAGAACAAACAAATCTATTGCCTTGGTTTAGGGCAAATTTGGAAGAAAACTTCCAAAAGGGGCTCCCCCAGAAAGCAAACCCACACATTCTGTCTGTGCCCAGACAAAATAATAAAGTGCAGAATGGGAAGGAGAAGTACAGTCCCTGATAACAAGCTCTGTGCTTCTTCCTCTCTTTACCTTCACTCTCAGAGACAATCTTGAAGTCACAGAATATAATATCCAGCATAAATAGAACAGACAATTGGGGATACAATCATCATAAAGTTGCCCTAAGACACCTATGGACAACAATTTTCTTTGGAGCCACAGAAAAGGATTTGTCCCTCTGTGCTGTCAGTGAGAAGGAAAGAGGAGCTGGAGGAAGGAAAAAAAGGTGTTCTAAAGGTTTATTTTAGTTCTCATTGTCCTCTTTAATTCAGTTCATAAATTTTCTCTCTACTGTTTAAGCCAGTTTTGCCTTTAGTGTATTGCCCTAATCCTTATCTCACCATATGAGCTCCTCAACTTTTCTCTTTACCCCTCCACTGCTCAACTACAGCAGAGGAGAATGAGTGAATAGTTTTCTTCGTGAGTGCCTGGTTTCTGGCTGGTGTCAAACCAAGACAGGGGGTTGCAAGGAAACCTGGGGCGGGGGAGCTGAGCAGTGAGACCCCAGTTTGGGGGAGGTTGAAGGGAAAAACAGGGTTTGGGGGGATGGCTACAGTGAGACCCAGGGTTTGTGGGTTGGGTGTCTGCAAAGAGACCTGGGGTTGTGTGGCAGAAAGCCTGCAATGACACAAGAACGGGGGGCTGAGGGTGCAGCAAGGACCAGGGTGGTAAAGATGGGACCGTGCGCAGTGATGGACCCCCCACTTTCTAGAGGACTCAGAGTGTGACTGGGAGCTTCTCCTCCTCCTGGGCTGGGGTGCAGGGAGGCAGTGGTGACCTGTCCCTGCACACAGCCAGCTCTGGAGCTGTCCCAACATTGAAGGGACTGCAAAGGGGGCTGTGGGTTTCCCGGGAGCATGGCCAGCCCAGGAACTGCCCCCATGGAGCTCAGGGCTGCTGTGCTCCTGCCCCGTGGGTACTCCCTGCAGTCACACCCATGGAACACACGTCGTTCCCGTCTCCTCGTGCCAAGCTGTGTCTTGTTCCTGGCTATTTTAGCATTGGCAAAGTGGCTGATCCAGCACAAATCTCAGTACTGGGTCATGTATTCCAGCCTTGATTTAGACATTGAGGCTTGGCGTGCTCTGCCCTCTGCAGCTTCCAAAGCTGGGTTACCTTGTCAGGGTCACCAATGGGGTTGGGAGGGACCTTAAAGCTCATCCAGTGCCACCCCCTGCCATGGGCAGGGACACCTTCCACTATGCCAGGCTGTTCCAAGCCCAGTCCAGCCTGGTCTGGAACACTTCCAGGGATCCAGGGGCAGCCACAGCTCCTCTGGGCACCCTGTGCCAGTCCCTGGCTGTGCCTCAGCCTTTGAGCTGTGCCTGGCAGCAGCTCTCTGGCCACACACCATCGATTTGGAGAAGAGCAAGTGGATTTGGGAGGATGTGGAGGAGGCAACATGTCCCCAACAGGGAAGGAGGCTGTCCTTGGAGAGGAGCTGGTGTCCCTGGAGCTGACAGAGCAGGAGCAGAGGAGCTTCATGCAGGATGATCCCCAGCCTTCTGCAGCCCTGGCTGGGTCACTGCTGCCATGGAGTCAGGAGTGCAGATGGTTTCAGTTTGCAGAGTGCAGACACTGCATGGAGTGCCCTGGGCTGGGGACAAGGTTGGGATCAGTCACAGGCTGGACTCAAGGGTCTGGGAGGTCTTTTGCAACCTCAGTGATCCTGGCATTCTGTGCCTGTAACACTACTGCAGCAAGAATTCTTTGGCTGCAGGAAATATCCCTCTGGAGACAGGCTCAGCTCAAGTAAAAAACGTTTAGATGTATAATCATAATAGAATTTTTATTACAATGGTAGTATAAAATTTGGACAATTGAGATCAGGACAATATGAGACAATAAAAACAAAGGGTTGCAGACATCCAGGTACCTTTTTCTGGGCAACACAAGCCCAAAAAAGGACACCCATTAGCAGAGGATTAACCCTTAAAAACAATAGCCTCTTGCATATTCATACACCTCATACACGGTGCATAAATTCCATTCAAACACACAATTCCGTCTGGTCATGTCAACTTCTTCCTCTGAATCCTAACGATGCCTTCATGGCAAGAAGACGTTAGTTTCTTCTGATAATTGGGCAAGAAATTCTTTTTCTCTGAAAGACTTAGGTGTCTTGTGGCTGCTATCTCAGTGAGAGTCCTTTCTGTTTTAAAAAAAGTATCTTACATAGCGTAGTTTCAATTTTAACATCATATTATAACCTAAAACTGTATTTTACACACTATTTAAGAAAGTTAATACAGCATAACTTTCTAACATAACACATATAATATTCATTTTCATATTTGTGAAAAGCCAATCAAAAAAGCCTGTCTTGGAATGGGGCAGGCACTGCTTCTCTGGGAATTCCATCCCAGCCCCTGACAACTCTCCCAGGGAAGAATTCCTTCAGCATATCTCATCTATCTCTGCCTTCTGGCAGTGGAAAGCCATTCCCCCTTGTTCTTTCCCTCCAGGCCCTTGTCCAAGGACCCTCTCCTCCTTTTCTTACATGTATATGCATCCCACTCTCACAGTTTACACTGTTATTGCCAGCAGTCAGGTTAAAAGTCTGCAAGAGAGGAGTGTTGTCTGTGAACTAACACAAACCACAGCTTGGTGGAATTAGGAACATAGTGCAGTCATCTGACTGCAAAAGGATGGTTTCACTTTCACTGCTCTGCCGCAGTAAAAAGCCTGATTTCCAGGAATTACCCTGCTGCCTCTAGAACAGCCATGGGAACTCCCACCCACCGGATGCGGGGCATGGAGGGGCACAGTGAAGCCTGCAGAGGCGCCAAGGCTGGCCCCAGAGCTGGCAGCGGGGCTGGCCGGGCACAGATCCCGAGCGGAGCCCCTTCCCTGCCGCCAGCCCGTGCCCGGCCGGGAAACGCTCCCCGCAGGCGGGACCGACCCTGCCCGGCCCGGGCACCCCCAGCCCCGCGCTGGGGCCGGATGGCTGCGCTGCCCTGAAGGCAGGAGCCCTGCGGGATCATTCCTTTTCCTGCCCAGGCAGGGAGGGTGCCATTCTCCTCTCTCACAGTCTGGGCATCACCACCCAGAGCGCTCCGGTCCCTGGGACAGCCCCGCAAAGGCAGCAGTGTTCCCAGAGCCCCTTTCCCTGGGGCAGGGCTGGGGAAAACACTCTCGGGGGGCTGTGCCCGTCAAATGGGGTGCAGGAATTCCCATGGCAGGTCCTGCTGCCAGGCTTGCTGCTTCCCTCCTTTGCTTCCAAGGAGGAACTCGGTCCCGAGTTATGCCCTGAATGTGCTTGGTGCTTCTCTGCGGGCACTGACACACTCGCATGGGGCTTTTTCCCTATTCCTGCAGCAATGTGAAGCCGTGCAGGGACTGCCAAGGGTGCCTGGGAGCAGGTTCAGGGTGCGGCTGGGCTGGAGTTTATGTTGTCCAGGGCAGCCTCTGGCTCCTGAGACTCAACCAGCGCTGGCAGCGCTCCATTGGGAGAGAATTTGGGTGGGGACAGGGCTGTGAAAAGTGTCTCAAGAGGACAAGCTCCTGCAGTGACCCTGAGCCCACAGTTCCCTTCCTAAGCAGCCGTCCTGCACTGAGGCTCTGCTGTCCAGGGAGCAGCTGGACATGTGCCCAAAGAAAACAATTGGTGTCTGAAATCCCTCCTGTGCTCTGCCACCACACCCTGCTTTCCCCTGCTGCTGAACTGCCCCTGTCTCAATCCAGCAGCTTTTCCCGTTTGTGCTGTCCCACTCCTGTCCCATCCTGCTGGTGGGAGCACACGAGCTGCTGGGGGGGCTCAGTGCCTGCTGGGATCCAAGCCAGCGCTGCTTCTCCCCCCTCTCCTGAGCCCTGAGCTTGCCCCCAGCAGCAGCTGCGTGATGTGGGCAGTGGTGGGGCAGGGCCCTGCTGCCCCACTGTCACTGCTGTTCCCCTGGCTCTGCCCCCTCCACACCTTGGCTGCTGCCCCCGTGGGCTGGGCAGAGGGTGCAGGGTGCAGGCAGGGCTGTTGGATGGGCAGAGGGGCTGTGCCAGTGCTCCAGGGAGCCAGGAATGCCCCTGGCTGTCTGCACTTGTGGATTGAGGAGTTCTGCTGGGAGGATGTGGGTGATGGTGAAGGCAGCAGCTTGTCCAGGGCAGCTTGTGTGGCTAAGTGAATCTGTGTGTGCCTGCCTGTGTGTGTGTGTGTCTGTCTGTCTGTCTGTCTGTGTCTGTATGTGTGTGTTTCTGTGTGTGTATGTCTGTCTCCGTGTCTGTGTCTGTGTGTCTGTGCTGTCTCTGGAATACACACTCAGTGTCTCTGGAAATCACACTTCAGGGTTGATCCTGCAAACAGGAAAGCAACAGGCACATCCAGGGTGTTGGGAAGGAGCCCCTGGCTCTTGTGCCATCCCAGGCTGGGCTCCAGCAGCCGGGTGGCAGCAATCCCCTGGGCCACGTCTGCTGCAGAGCCTCTGCCAGTGTTAGCATTCAGAAACACATAATCATGGAATGATTATATGCAGGTGCTTTTATTAAAGAGCTCTGGGTGTCAGGGGTACACAGACCCAAATCTGTCCCAGCACAGTTTGCAGCCGAACATGTTTTATATTCTATCGTTATATAACTTACATAGTAATTATGAAACTTACATTGTTCTATTGTATGCATTTATTTCATCCAAGCATGGATTTCTCTTCATCCCCCTCAAACGCCTAACATAGTTTCTCATGATGCTTTAAACAATTCTAACAATTAAATATCTACTCACATCTAACAATTATATCACTTATCATATACTGACTACACAGGTGCAGTTTCAAATGATCTAGCAAATACAAGGCCTAACATTATCCAGGGGCTACCTTTAACATTTTCCCAGAGGCAACTAAGACTAACTTTCTTTCTAACTCCCCAAATTTTCTATGATTTTTAAATCTTTTATTATCACCAGGAAAGTCTGTCCTTCCTCCACCTTAGGGAAAGTCTGTCCTTCCTCCACAGTCAAGTCTTCATAAGAGGACACACAGGGAAGGTCACGCAAAGGCACAGCTCCTGGCAGAGGCATTCCAGAAGGAAGGACTGGATGCTGGATACTGGCTCCCCAAAGCTTTACAGATCCTGGGAATCAAGTGCTGAGAAGTCCTACAACATATGGAATATCTTGTGCTGACAAGTCTGACTGTGGCACCTGAAAGTCAAGAGCTGTCCCCTGAGAAGAAGAGGGAGCATTAAGTTTTCATGGAAGATATAATGAAATGCTTGTAGTCCACATGGATAAAGAATCTCCTCCAAAAGCACAGCGGTGATGAAGACTGGGAGAGGCTAGAATGGGACTTGGACTCCTTCATCAGTGGGTGCTTGGATGACAAACGGGACAAACAGAGGATGCAGAACATACTCAGAGACCTCAAAGACACTTTTCCAACACCTAAGCCCACCACTCAGTCCCAATCCAAGTCAGAGAGCCACAGATCCAATGAAAATGAAGCCACTGAAACCCAGGAGTTCCTCCAGTTGCTCAAGCGCCTTGGACTGGAAAGTCACTATCCAAGGAAAATGGGGATGGGAGATTTCCGCACCATCTGCAAGATATCCCTGCAGGACAGCCAGCCCAGCAAGGACACAGAACTGCCATTTTACTTCTTGCAAAAGCTGTTAACTGTGGATTACCGGGTGAGGTACCTGACTTGCTGGGATGAGAGCAACCCAAAACTTGCAGCCCTGCCACAAACCACAGCAAAAGAGCACCAACAGTCAGACACCTTTGAACAGTTTTTTGATGATTTAGAGGAAGCAGCACTTGAACCTGCAAGGAGGGACGGCCATGTGCACCCCACGGACCTGCAGATGGCCTGCAATCACAAAGGCCTTTGGTTTGTCTTCTCACGGAAAAAGAGAGCATTGCAGTTGGACAAGCCAGCAAAAACATAAAAATAGGGATCAAGAACAGAAATGAAGCGAAGTTATGTTTGGAAATCCAGACAGGAAAGCAAAGCCAGGAAAAAAACAGTAATAGTAACAGTTTGAGTCGCTTGGATGCCCTCTCTGATGAAATCAATGATTCATCCATCGGCCTGGAGCACCTTCTGAGAGAGTTAGGGCAGATTTATGAAGCTCTGCAGTTAATGAAGATGAAGAATGAGAATTTTGACAAACTTCCAGAAATTGCAGCAGACCTGATGGTTTCAGGGTATCCCATGGAGCTGATGGATGGGGACGCTTCTTACCTGCCCTTGCGCTGGGTGGGAGCAATCTTTGACAGCTTAATTGAGAGGCTGGGGGACAAACGAGTGTTTGTGCTCTCCGTGCTCGGCATCCAGAGCACAGGCAAGTCCACCCTGCTGAATGCCATGTTTGGCCTGCAGTTCAACGTCAGCGCAGGGAGATGCCAGTGGATTGCTGAAGTCTCCTGTGATGCTTGTTCTCAGGAACAGGTGGATATTGATGTAGAAATTGAAGATGTCCTTCTTGAGCACTTTAGGGTGCCAGGTATGCATGCACGGATCATGTCATTTCCCAAAGGCAAAGGATTTTCTTTTGATCCAGTGAAACACATCATGAAGAAAAAGTATTTAGGCATTATCCCTGTTCCCAGGAGCATTTCCAATGCTGATGTGATCAACTTTCAGCACATCACAGACAACATCATAGCATGTGTGATGGCAAACATTGATAAAAAGGAAGACGAGAAACGCGATTACAGTAGAAATTTTATTCATGAAATAATCAATGAAGTACAGAAAGGTGTGAACTCTGTCCCTACCAATGCAGAATGTAATTTTAACAGAGAGTACAGCATTGATTTGTCTCTGTATCTGTGCACAATAGCAGCAGAAAGGTTTAAAGCCATGCACGAAGCATTCCAAAAGGCAAATGACCCAGTGGTGTACCTGAGCAGCAAGAGAGAAGATTTCTTCCAATGTTTCCAGATTTCCTGCCAAGAAGCCACTTCTGTTACAACTTTTGTTGTTTTCCTTTGTGACAAGATTGAACCAGCTCTTTGCCAGGCGGTCTATGCGAGAACGGCTAAAGACATCGCTGAGGACATGCGGGACAACATCCCAGATTTTCAGGGCAACAGAGCCAATCTGGAACTTTGCATCCTGAGATACCTGGCAGAACAGGAAAATTTTGAGTATTTCAAATCTTACCTTAAGTATCCAGCAGTATTTTTTCAGAAATATATTGGGATACAAGTTCAGAGTTACTGTTTAGATGGGAGTAGGAAGCTGGAGAAGTTCTTAGATTCTTCCCTTAATCATCTGTATCAAAACATCCTGTCAGCTGTTTCAAAATCAACCCAAATTGTCAAAGACAGAAAAGAAAGAGAAGACAAAGTCTCTCTCTGGCTGGATGAATTTTGCAGGGAACTGTCAGAGGTGATCAACTTGCCCAGAAGTGACCTGAAGGGCATCGAGCACCAGGAGGTCACAGACATTGAGTTCCTGCACAGGGCCATGGTAAAACCTCTGGATGACCTGAGGCACCGGCTCAAGAAAGAATTTCCTGATGCTGACCTCAGCTCGTTTCCAAGGCAGCCTCACACCATCCTTGCGGAACATTTTTCAGGATGCTGGGCACAGTGTCCCTTTTGTGGGGCTGTCTGTGTCAACACCATGAAGGAACATGATGGACACCATCAGGTGGACTTCCATCGCCCACGAGCTTTGATGGGAACCACGTGGCGTGGGACAGATCAACTCGTGATTGATATTTGTTCCAGCCTTGTTACTAGTAATCTCAAATTCACGTTTGATAACCACAAATGGATTCACTACAAGAAATACTGGGATGAAGGGCCTCCTTTTTCCAGTTGGAAAATTCTTCCTGATTCTTCCATGCAGGCATACTGGAAATGGTTTGTGTCTCATTTCAGAACACAGCTGGAAGCTCTGTACAATGGGAAATTTCAGGGTAAAGGAAAAATCCCTAAGGCGTGGCTGAGAATTACCAAACAGAAAGCACTGTCCGAGCTGGAAAAGTGCTAGGCCACATCCATGAGAAGGAAGAAGTACAACAGCTTTATAGTTTAGAAGAAATTTCATCAATGATGTCCACAAAATGCTGTTACAAGGATGATGCTCTCAAACCATGTGTGGAAATGGTATCTAATTTTTCCCAAATTTGGTGAAATAAGGCACATTGCTGTGGCCTTTGATCAACAAATCCTCACTTAATGATAAAGCCTCTTGCCTTCTTGCCATAAACATTTCCCTTGGCTTTGTCCTAGCGTGAAACCAAACCCCGCAGCCCTTGGATTAACTGCTGTGAGACAAGAAGGCACAATGCCCCAGAGGCATTTTTCCAGCAGCAAGGAGCTGTCCTGCTCAGAGAAAGGCCTGCAGAACCTGAGGCCAGCTCCACACTGGCTGCAAGCTGGGCTGCTTGGTTTTTGGGCATCATCCTTCCCTCCCTCGTTGCAGCCTCCTGGATCAACTGAGGCCGTTCTCCCAGCAGGAGCTGCTGTGCCTCTGCTCTCAGGAAAGCAGTGACACGACTGCCCCGGGTCTCAGGCTGTGCTTTCACTCCCTGTCTCAGGGGTGCTGTGTCTCTGTCCAGGGCAGCCGCTCCTGCTCAGGTGCCTGGGGCTGCTGCCCTTCCCTGCAGCCCTCAGCCCCAGCAGGCTGAGCCAAAGCCTATGGAATGCCCCATGTGGAGAATGCTGTCTGCCAGCACCCTCTGCAGCAGCCCTCGGGGCAGTGCTGGTGCTGCCCAGGCAGGCTGGTGGCACCGGGGCCGTGCTCTGGAGAAGGTGGCACCAGCTGGCTCTGCCCCAGGAGCTGTGGGGGCTTTGGCTGTGCAGGTGCTGCACCCCTGCTGGCAATGGGAGGGCCGAGCTCTCCTGGAGAGCTGCTGAAGGGCTGCTTCAGCCTCATCCCCTGCAGGCTCTGTGTGGAAAATGCATATTATACAACTGGCTCTTTGCAAATGTTAAAGTGAATACTACAGGTGTTATGTTGGAAAGCTATGTTGTATTAATCTCTTTTAAGTGGTGTGGTAAATATAGATTTTGGGCTATAGCATAATATAAAATAGAAACTGCGTGATTAAAGATACTTTTCTAACTAGCTCAAGGAATGGATAAGAGAATAAAGAAATTCTTTGCACAGAGATAACAGCAACAAGACACCAAAAATCCCAAGAGTAGAATTATTGCCTCCTTATTGGGAAGAACCAGACTTCCAAGGAGCCAAGACGATTGATTTACAAGATGAGGGGGGGAGTTCACAATAAACAAAAAATAGCCTTTGTTTGAAAGGAGTTTTTGAATAATGTCTGAGATATATGAATCTGCAACAAGCTATTGCTTTTAAGGATTAATTCTTTGTTAGCAAGGTGTGCTTTTGCAGAAAGAGTAAAATGCACCCAGATGTCTGTAACTCCTTCCTTTTGATTCCTGCTCTCTGATTGTCCAAATTCTTATTGCTCAAATTTTTTATTACTATTTTTATAACTATTTTATTACTGGTAAATGTTCAAAATTTTCAAACAAGTGATTGGCGTTTTTCACACTCTGCGAATAAAGGAGTTGATTTGGCCTGCTCTGTGTCTCCTTTGTGTTCAGGGGAGCCACAGCTGGGGGTGACTCGAGCTCTGTGTGCTGCAGACAGGCAGAGGACAGGGGTGTGAAAAATACATATTATATGTACTGGCTGTTAGCAAATATTAAAATGAATTATGAGTTATGTTAGAAAGTTATGTTGCAATAATCTATTTTTGTGCTGTACTAATGTTATGAGATTTGCCTTTGTTTGCCATTGTTAAGTGTTCCTATCTTACCCTGTGTTTGTATCCCTTTCCTCCTGGAACCACTTCTCCTGCTCCCAGAAGGACTTGCACCCCTGTACTTGTATCCCTTTCCGTCAGGTCAGGAACCACTTCCCCTGCTCCCAGAGGGACTTGCACCCAGACTGAATTTAATGAGGAGCTGTTGGTATGGTGTGGACTCTCTTAAAAACAACAAACCAGCACATAAACTATGGTTTTAAACTGGCTGCACCACAAGGAATCACCCACCATTGACCAGAGCCGGATTCTGTCCTGTCAGTATGGCTTCAGGAACACTCAGCCTGGATGACACCCCTAAACTACAAGCCAACATTGTCTTCCTAAGGACTCTTGTGAGGAAGGAAACCCCAGCTCTGCCGAGAGACAAAGCTGCACTTCTCCTCCTCAGTGTCGTCCTGTGGGAGCAGCGGCGGTGTGCGCGACCCCTCGAGTTGTGCACCCAAGAGCTGTTCTTAATAAAGGCCTCCTTAAAGGACCTGGTCTCCTGGCCCTGTTTCTCACAAAGGGAGGCAGGGCTGGGAACCAAGCCTGGTGTGTCCACATGGCAGGGGAAAAGCAATCCAGGCCCCTGCTCTGGTTGGGTGTTGAATGTCCTGTGCCAAACGCCAACGCTCTGTTACTGTCAGGTGTGGGGTGTCCCTGCCAAGAAAGCTGCAGCCAGGCCCTGTCCCTGCTTTGCTTCCTCTGCTGCAGAGGTGTCCAAGGAAGGCCAGGTTGGACGGTGCCTGGAGCAAGCTGGGACAGTGCAAGGAGTCCCTGTCTTGGAATGGGGCAGCCACTGCTTCTCTGGAAATTTCATCCCAGATTCTCCCAGGGAGGAATTCCTTCCCAATATCTCATCTATCTCTGCCCTCTGGCAATGGAAAGCCATTCCCCCTTGACATGTCCCTTCAGGCCTTTTCCAAAAAACCCTCTCCTCCTTTTTTTTACATGTATATGTATCCAACTCTCACAGTTTACAATATTATTACCAGCAGTCAAGCACAAGATTTAAGTGTCAGAGGCCATCAAAAGATTAGAGTTGTCTGTGCGCCAGCTCAAACTACAGCTGGCATGAAATTTCGAGCCTAAGTTAATGATCTGACTCCAAGAGTGGTTTCACTTTCACTACTCTGCTGCAATAAAATGCCTGATTTCCTGGAATTACTGCAGAATATTTTTTCATTCACACATAGTCTGACTTGTGCATAAAAAATTATTCCATCACACATGATCTTTAGTACATTTCCCCCCCAAACTTTATACCGTCCAAACCCACAGAAATCCATTGGTTCAATGTTCACTGGTCCTCAGTTACACTGTTGCTAGTATATGGTTTCCTATTGATTACAGATTTCTTTGCCTCCAATGCTAACTTGGTCTTCATTCCTTAGTTCTCTTATCAATTTTTTCTGGACCAGGTGTATCTGACTGTGCCAGGGGTGATGTGTGGAGTTGATGTTCCTTGCTGGTCCTTATTTTTTGTGTATCCTCTGTGCTACCCCCAATGTGGTGAGATGTTAAGCTCGTCAGGCCCCCAGTGCTGAAAGAGTCCTTTGAAAGAAACTTTTTCCCACAGAGCAAAGGTGATCAAAACCTCTGACTAAAGTTACGTAAAATTTTGTATCATTTCCCACAGGAACACCCCATTCCTGGTGTTTGTGCTTTAATCCCTCCAACCCCAAACCCAGGGCATATCCCTCCTGCCCTGTGGCTTCCTGCTCCTGGGGGTTCTGCAGCCTTGTGCCAGTGCTGACGGAGAAAACTTCCCTGAGCATCAGCATTTCTTCTATGCCAAAAGCAGACGGAGATTTTGGGAGCAGCCTGGCCCCATGGCCTGGCACCCCAGATCCTGGGTGCTGGCACCATCTGTGCCCTCTTCCTGTGCTGGAAAACATGATGGGAGCTGCTGGTGGCAACCCCTGGGCCAAGGGACTGGCCCTTGTTGTCCCCTGGGTATTATTAATGGATCCTCTGTGGGTTTGCCAGGATGGCTCTGGCTGCAGGAGCTGTGCTGGGGGTCCCTGTTTCCCATCTTCCTCCTTCTGGCCTTGCTCCAGACCAGGGAATCCATCTGGCCTGCACGAGCTCAGGGGCTGATGGCTTTGGAGGTTGTCTCTGGTGTCCCTGGGCTGTTTAGAGCACAGAGCTGATGTGATGGCACCAACAAACATCTCCCCCCATCCCTCCTCTTCTCAGAGCTTGGGGTGCTCACCTGGAGAGGAGAAGGATCCAGAAAGAGCTCAGAGCCCCTTGCAGGGCCTGAAGGGGCTCCAGGAGCTGCAGAGAAACTGGGGACAAGGCCTGGAGGGACAGGACCCAGGGAATGGTTTCCCACAACCAGAGAGCTGGAATGGATGGGATATTGGGAATTAGGAATTCCTTCCTGTAAGGGTGGACAGGCCTTGGCACAGAATGTCCAGTTCTGGGATTCCATGATCCAGGCTATGGGGAGCAGGGTAGGTGGTTTCCAGCCAGGAGCCCCAGGCTCTGCCCAGCTCTTGCTGTCTTCCAGGAAATAACAGAATCATTAAGGTTGGAAAAGAACTCCGACACCCTCAAGTCCACCTCTCACCAAAAACACTTTCACTGCAAACCAGGCAGCAGCAGTTTCACTTTCACACGGCTGGAGGAGAACCCATAATTTCCAGGAAAGCAGTAGCTGCTCCCTGATAAAAGGGGAAGCAGCTCCCCCCAAAAGAGCCGGAGCTGGGTGAGCTGTGTGGGACCTCTCCCAGCCCGGGAGCTGAGGGGGCCGGAGGGAGAAGGTAGGGGATGGGGATGGGGATGGGGATGGGGATGGGGATGGGGATGGGGATGGGCATGGGGATGGGCATGGGCATGGGCATGGGCATGGGCATGGGCATGGGGATGACCTGCAGGGCTGGGAGCCGGCAGCAGCAGGGAGCGGGATCTTGTTTCTCTCCTGCCTCCTGTTCCCGGGGCTTTGCCAGGGCTGGGGAGATGGCAGGGCAGGAGAAGAGGGGGCTGAGGGCAGCGGGCGGGCAGCAGCTGTGTGCTCCGAGCGTGGGCTGCAGGAAGCCGCCTTTGCTGGCAGCGCTTTAGAGCCCCTTTCCCTGGGGCAGGGCTGGGGAAAACACTCTCGGGGGGCTGTGCCCGTCAAATGGGGTGCAGGAATTCCCATGGCAGGTGCTGATGACAGCCCTGCTGCTTCCCTCCTTTGCTTCCAAAGAGGAACTCGATGCCGAGTTATGCCCTGAATGTGCTTGGTGCTTCTCTGCGGGCACTGACACACTCGCATGAGGCTTTTTCCCTATTCCTGCAGCAATGGGAAGCCGTGCAGGGACTGCCAAGGGTACCTGGGGGCAGGTTCAGGTTGTTTCTGGGCTGGAGTTAGTGTTGTCCAGGGCAGCCACTGGCTCCTGAGGCTGAACTAGCACCGGCAGTGCTCCATTGGGAGAGAATTTGGGAGGGCACAGGACTGGGGCAATTGGACCAAGTGGACAAGATCCAGCAGTGACTCTGAGCCAGCAGTTCCCATCCTGAGCAGCTGTCCTGCACTGAGGCTCTGCTGCCCAGAGAGCAGCTGGACATGTGCCCCCTGTTATAGATACATATTATAATGCTGGCTTTTTGCAAATATTAAAATGGTTGCTATACGTATAATGTTAAAGTAGCTTTGCTATAAAGGTATAGGGTTTTTTTTTCTGGTATTAAATGAACTTAGACATAGTAATGAAATAGCTGATGTAGTTATGCTTATGGTAATTGAACTGCCAGCTTGGTGGGGGTAATATCCAATGAACATATGATGAGGACCTCTGCTACTGATATGCCAACTATCAGCACTCACCATCTGTATAAAATATAGACCAAAGCCCAAAACTGGAGGTGATGATAAGAGTAGACTAAAACTACAGCCTGTTTTACTATGCTGTAAAAAGGTAGACCCCAGGACAAGCCATTCTAAACAGTACATGAAACACGGAAACTAGTTTGGGGAAAAGTTTAAATATGCATAACTGTTTATGAATATGCAAAAGGCTGAAATGGCATATAGAGGATGTTTCCAAAATAGCAGGTGCGCTCTTGGTGAAGGGCCAAGCACCCGGCTGTATATCTTTGCTTTACTGTGTTTGTCTCCTATTGTCCTTTATTAAACATTTAAATTTTACCAGGAGAGTGAACCATGTTTTTCACACTGCCAAGGACACTTGGTGCCCAATGTCCCTCCTGTGCTCTGCCAGCACACCCAGCTTTCCTCTGCTGATGAACTGCCTTTATCTAGAGCCAGGGGCTTTTTCTGCTTCTGCTGTCCCAGTGTGGAAGGGTTGGCCTCCAGTGCTCCCTGGAATGAATCCTCAATGCTCATGCGTTGCCTTCTCCTGCTTTTCTCCTTTAGGATTTCTGGCTTTCCTCCCTGGTGCTCTTCCTCCTCAGTTCTCAAGGTGGTTCCCATCTCCTTCTCCACACCCTGCCATCGGCCTTAAGCCTCCTGGTGCTGCTGTGCTGTGTCCCCTGAGCTGGGGCCCTCCGCTGCTGGTGTCTGCTGGGAAGCCAAGGCTGGGAGCAACGGGAGCATCTGCTGTGAGGTGGGTGAGGGCAATCAGAGCCCACAGCCTTTGCACAAATTGCCCAAATCTGCACAGACTCCCAAGGGAAAGCTGCCCCTGAAGGCTCTGGAAGAGTGCAGGAGCCTTCGGATCGATACCAGCATCCAATCCCCTTGGATCAATTCCTGTGCTGGTAAGAGTGTTGTGGCCTTGGTGGGACGGAAGGTGAATGCTCGGAACAATTTTATGCAAGGAATAAATCTCTCCAGTATCCAAGTGAACTGAGACTGGGGCAATATTCAGGGTTGTGTGACAGTGTCAGAAACCCCAAATGTTTAAAGGCAGGTGTCCAGTGAAGTGCCAAGTCTGTTAGGTTGAGAATCATGGAATGATGGAATGGCCTGAGTTGGAAGGGACACATCATGGTGCTAGGAGAGGCAGGATCGAAAGCTTTCCTGAAATCCCAAACACTTAGATTAACTGGCTGTCCTTGATCAACTCCAGGTGTTGAAGTGTTGTGAAAGGAAATGTAGGGCGACAAGCAGGACCTTTTCTCTTGAGTCCATAGTGGCTGTCACCCATGACTGCCTTGTGCTTCAGGGTTTTTTCAGTAAAAAGTGATGAGCAGTGATGGACCTGTTCTGGTTTAAAAAACAGGTGTTCACCAAGGAAGGCAGGAACCTAATTGGAATGGAGAATATGACCCCCTTCTCTCCATACCATTATAACTTTGAAATTATGGGCCTTTTAGGCAAAGATACAGGGAAAGGAATAACAGGTGTGTATATATATACCAGAAGAAACAAACAACAACAGCAGCAGCACCAGCAAAGAAACAACCAAAACCAGAAACCCAATCCCAGCCTTGTCTCACCCGCCAGGCACCGCCCCTGCGGTGCAGTTCCGGGCGCAGCCAGCAGGGGCGCTGCTGGCTCCTGGCTGGGCAGGGCTGTGCGATGATTCCCCCACGGCTGCAGGGGGCGCTGTGGTGTGAGCTCGGCCGCCTCTCCGCTGGCAATGGCGGCTCTGGGGACACGGGAGAGGGGAGCTGGCTTCCCCTGCACAGCCCACAGGGAGCAGCTGCTCTCAGCCACTGCAAACCAAGGGCGGCAAATTAAAGTGTAGCTGAAATTCCTGAAGTGGTGAGGGCTGTGCGGGGGTTGTTCCTCTGCATGGCTCACTGGCCATAGCTGGGCGTGAAGTCAGGCCTGGTGGGCCTGGGGGTGCTCTCAGGTCCCAAGCAGCAGAGGACCAGAGAAGCAAGGTGGCAAGCCTTGGTAACAGTGCTGAAAGAAGTAAAAAACATGAGGAGAACAAAAGATAAAAAACACAGGCAACATGATCTCAGGTCAGACCCACTGTACTGCATGTCCCCTGTGTTGATACCCCCTGACCCCAACCCCACACAGAATCCTGGGCTGCCCTTCACCCACTGTGATATTCCTGAATCACTGGAGGGACAGTGACTTCTCCAGACACAAAGTAAACCCAAAGCCAAACTGGCTATGGGTAAGAACCACCCCCACGACAGGACCCCAGCACCTTCCAGATCAGTATCCCAGGGGCCCTCAGTAACACAACCCTGAGCAGCCTGAAGTCTGCTCCCCTCAAGGCCAGGGTTGAAGGTTTGCTGGCACTATTCCTCCTGTCACCAGAGATTTTAAGAACAGTGGCTCTGGGGTGCCTGAAGCCAAGACTGCCACCAATGGGCACCTGGCTGATGAGATCCTCTGTGCTACAGAGGATAAGATCACGGAGGGCACCTCTCTGAGTTGGGTCCCAGCATCTCCAGTCTCTCCTGAAGGGCCACCAGGATGCCCCAGGCACAGCTGTGGGCAGGGACAAGGTGGATTTTCCCCCTGCACTGGGGTGGGACCCTGAGTGTGCCAGGAAGCGGCTCCTGGGAAGAGGCCAGAGAGGGGCGAGGGAGGGGCTGCGCTGGCAGCTGGAGCAGGAGCACAGCTCAGAGCCCCTGGGGCCATGCGTGCATGGGGGGAGTGTGTCTGGGGAGAGTGGGGTGCCCATGGGGGGAGTGTGTCTGGGGAGAGTGGGGTGCCCATGGGGGGAGTGTGTCTGGGGAGAGTGGGGTGCCCATGGGGGGAATGTGTGAGCGCTGCTTCCGGATGCTGGGAGCAGCAGGCTGGGCCAGGCAGCAAGCAGGGCAGCCGTGGGCTGGGCAGGGATGCAGCATGTAGGCAGGGCTGTTGGATGGGCAGAGGGGAAGGGCCACCAGGATGCCCCAGGCACAGCTGTGGGCAGGGACAAGGTGGATTTTCCCCCTGCACTGGGGTGGGACCCTGAGTGTGCCAGGAAGCGGCTCCTGGGAAGAGGCCAGAGAGGGGCGAGGGAGGGGCTGCGCTGGCAGCTGGAGCAGGAGCACAGCTCAGAGCCCCTGGGGCCATGCGTGCATGGGGGGAGTGTGTCTGGGGAGAGTGGGGTGCCCATGGGGGGAGTGTGTCTGGGGAGAGTGGGGTGCCCATGGGGGGAATGTGTGAGCGCTGCTTCCGGATGCTGGGAGCAGCAGGCTGGGCCAGGCAGCAAGCAGGGCAGCCGTGGGCTGGGCAGGGATGCAGCATGTAGGCAGGGCTGTTGGATGGGCAGAGGGGCTGTGCCAGTGCTCCATGGAGCCAGGAATGCCCCTGGCTGTCTGCACTTGGGGATTGAGGAGTTCTGCTGGGAGGATGTGGGTGATGGTTAAGGCAGCACCTTGTCCAGGGCAGCTTGTGTGGCTGAGTGAGTCTGTGTGTGCCTGTGTGTGTGTCTGTGTATGTGTCTGTCTGTCTGTGGCTCTGTGTGTGTCTCTGTGTGTCTGAGCAGTCTCTGAGATATGCACTCAGCTTCAGGGTTGATCCTGCAAACAGGAAAGCAACAGGCACATCCAGGGTGTTGGGAAGGAGACCCTGGCTCTTGTGCCATCCTAGACCTGGCTCCAGCAGCCTGGTGGGAGCAATCCCCAGGGCTGCAGCTGCTGCAGAGCCTCTGCCAGGAGCCTGGGGCCTCTGACAACACCTTAGGGAAAGTCTCTGTTCTTCCTCCCCAGCCATGGCTTCGCAGGAGGACACACAGGAGGGGGATGCAAAGGCACAGCTGCTGGCAGAGGCATTCCAGAAGGAAGGACTGGATGCTGGATACTGGCTGCCCAAAATGATGCAGACCCTGGGAATCAAGTGCAAAGAAGCCCTACAACAACTGGACTATGAAGACTACCTCAGGCTGGAGTGTGAAGTACGGCACCCCTGGGAGAAGAAGGCACTCCAGAAACTCCTGAGAATATCAGATGATAAAATGACCACAAAAGAGGTGCAGAAGGAGCACTTGGAGAAGTCAAAGCAAAGACAAAAAGAGGCCAAAAAAGCTCTGAAGGATGTAACAGAAATGCTCAACAGCCATAGCCACAGCCAGGATGCTCTGAGGGAGAAAGCAGAGACTCTGTGGCAAGTCATGGAGATTCCCAAAGAGTTCTGGCCACAGCCAAAGAAACCCTTGGCAGATATGCTGGAGAGCATCCAGAAGCAGCTGGAGCAGCAGGAGCTGTCAGCAGGCAGGGGAAATGATATCCCTGACACGGAGGTGAGTCAAGAGCTGTCCCCTGAGCAGAAAAGTTTACTTTTCATAGAAGATCATATAAAAGGCTTGTGGTTCACAGAGATAAAAAATTACCTTCAAAAGGACAGTGGAGACGAAGACTCGGAGAGGCTGGAACCGGAATTGGACTCCTCTATCAGTGGGTGCTTGGATGACAAATGGGAAGAAGAGACAACGCAGGACATACTCAGAGACCTGAGAGACACTTTTGCAACACCTGCGGCCCCCAGTCAGTCCCAGTCCAAGTCAGAAAGCAGCGAATCCAAAGAAAATGAAGCCATTGCAAACCAGGAGTTCCTCCAGTTGCTCAAGCGCCTTGGACTGGAAAGCCACTATCCAAGGAAAATGGGGATGGGAGATTTCCGCACCATCTGTAAGATATCTCTGCAGGACAGCCAGCCCAGCCAGGACAAGGATCTGCCATTTTACTTCTTGCAAAAGCTGTTAACTGTGGATTACCAGGTGAGGAACCTGACTAGCTGGGACGAGAGCAACCCAGGCCTTGCAACCATGCCAAAAACCAGAGAGCAAGAGCAACAAGAATCAGACTCCTTTGTAAACTTTCTTGATAAGATGATGGAAGCAGCCCCTGAACCTGCAAGGAGGGACGGCCATGTGCACCCCATGGACCTGCAGATGGCCATCTTCCATTGTGCTGATGACTTCCTGAGACAGACCCTTGCAACCAAGCTGGCCTTCAAGCTAGACGATCCAGCAAGAAAATAACAATAGGGATCAAAAACAGAAATGAAGCAGACCTGATAGTCCAGGTGACCAAAATTATCAGGGATCTCCTGGAAGGGACTGATCCATGTTTCAGCTTGGAGGCCTGCGTGGACAAAGCTCGCCAGCATGGATTTTTAGTGGATGCAGATCAACCTGCGTGTGTGACAGCCAAAGCAAAGGCAAAGGAGCTGGTGGAGCTTCTGAAGAAAGAGAAGCTGTTGGAGATCAAATCCCGGCTGCTGCCGCTTCAAGGAAAACTGTGGTACCAGTGGTGCCAAAAGGACAAAGAACTCACTCGCTTGCAGGAGAAGAGGAACAAGAGCATTGAGCATCATCGAAGCCAAATTGAAAATGAGAAGAAAGCAATAAGAGAAAAGCAACTGAAGCAAGCTTTCCCTCTCAACCCACTGATGAAATCATTCCTTGGTTTCATCCAGGCCCAGCCAGCAGAAACCAAGAAATACTTCCTGCACTGGATGAAGGTCTTTATGGACGAGCTGCCTTGTGGTCGCCTTGAAGAGCTGAGGAGAGACTATCACAAGTTATGGTCTGAAATCCAGACAGGAAAGAAAAGCAAGAAACAACCATGGGGCAATTATGAGTTGCGGAGTCACCTGGATGCCCTCTCTAATGAAATCAATGATTCATCCATTGGCCTGGAGCACATTCTAATGAGCCAGGCCAACAAAATTCGGAATGGGGAGTTGCAGAGTGTCACCAGAGAACACCTTGAAGGGCTGGTGCAAGAGACAAGTGATGCCATTGAGAAAGAAGTGGAAAAGTATTTCAGGGAAGACAGTGACTGTGAGACACTGATCCAGTGGAAATCAAGCACGGAGCTAAAGCTGAAAGAATTAAAAGAGACTCTTCTTCATGAAACCAAAAAGAAATGTGAGAATCTTATTGAGCTACAGAAGGAGCAGACGAAAGTGGATGCAAGGAAGTTGCAATATGAAGGTGAGCTCCTGAGAAGGAGTCAGGAGCTGGCTGTGAGTCTGAAAGGGAAGAGCCTCACTGAGAGAGAACTGAAGGACAACTTTACTCTTGTCTGGAACATGTGGATTGCCGAAGTCTCCTGTGCTGCTCCTCCTCCACAACAGGTGGATATCAATTCAGAAATCGAAGATGTCCTTGTAGAGCATTTTAAGGAGCCGGGTATCTATGCACGCATCAGGTCATATCCCAAAGGCAGAAGATTTTCTTTTGAAGTGCCGAAACACATCATTAAGAAAAGGCATTTAGGCAATATCCCAGATCCCAGGAACATTTCCAATACTGATGTGATCAACTTTCAGCACATCACAGACAACATCATAGAGTGTGTGAAGACAAACATTGCTAAGAAGGAAGAGGAGAAATGCGATTACAGTCGAAATTTTATTCATGAAATACTCAATGAAGTACGGAAAGGTGTGGACTCTGTCCCCAGCAATGCAGAAGGTGCATTTAACAGAGAGTACAGCATAGATTTGTCTCTGTATCTGTGCACAATGGCAGCAGAAAGGTTTAAAGCCATGCACGAAGCATTCCAGAAGGCAAATGACCCAGTTGTGTACCTGAGCAGCAAGAGAGAAGATTTCTTCCAATGTTTCCAGATTTCCTGCCAAGGAGCCACTTCTGTCACAATTTTTGCTGTTTTCTTTTGTCACAAGATTGAACCAGCTCTTCGCGAGGCAGTCTATGAGAGGACGGCTAAAGTCATCGCTGAGGACATGCAGGATAACGTCCCAGATTTCCAGGGCAACAGAGCCAATCTGGAAGTTTACAT
This sequence comes from Passer montanus, assembly GCF_014805655.1. Taxonomy (NCBI): domain Eukaryota; kingdom Metazoa; phylum Chordata; class Aves; order Passeriformes; family Passeridae; genus Passer; species Passer montanus. The sequence continues at coordinate 48,674 of NW_024367731.1, forward strand.
CCTGAAATACCTGGCAGAAGAGGAAAATTTTGAGTATTTCAAGCAGTACCTTACATCTCCAAAACAGTTTTTTGAGACTTACATTGAGACACGAGTTAGGAATCACTGTTTAGATGGGAGTCAGAGGCTGAGGAATTTTTTAGATTCCTCCCTTGATTATTTCTGCAAAAAAATCCAGTCAGCTCTTTCAAAATCAACCCAAATTTTCAAAGACAGAAAAGACAGGGAAGACAAAGTCTCTCTCTGGCTGGATGAATTTTGCAGGCAACTGTCAGAGGTGATCAATTTGCCCAGAAGTGACCTGAAGGGCATTGACCAACAGGAGGTCACAGACATTGAGTTCCTGAGCAGGGCCATGGCAGAAGCTCTGGCTGCCCTAAAAGTCAGGCTCATGAAAGAATTGGCTGATGCTGACCTGAGCTGGTTTCCAAGGCAACCTCACACTATCTTGGCAGAACATTTTTCTGGGTGCTGGGAGCAGTGTCCCTTTTGCGGGGCTGTCTGCACAAACACAATGCGGGGTCACGATGGAGACCATCAGCTGGTCTTGCATCGCCCACGAGCTTTGATGGGAGCCACATGGGTGATTCGCTTTCTTGGCTTAGAGTATAATACACACAAACTGGTCATTGATATTTGTTCCAGCCTTGTTGCAAGTGACTGCACATTCAAAACTCATGGTGGCCAATGGTTCTCCTTCAAGAAATACCGGAATGCTGGACCTCCTTATTCCACTTGGAAAATTCTTCCTGATTCATCCATGCTGGCGTACTGGAAGTGGTTTGTGTCTCATTTCAGAACACAACTGGAAGCTTTGTACAACAGGAAGTTTCAGGGCAAAGGAAAAATCCCTGAGGCGTGGCAGAGAATTACCAAGCAGGAAGCACTGTCCAAGCTGGAGAAGTGTTAGGCCACGTCCATGGGAAGGTATAACCACAGCAGCTTTGCAGTTTAGGAAGACTTTGTACCAGGCTCTCCACAAGATGCACGTACAATGACAACTCAATCCCAGTGAAGACAATGGTGTAAGAGCAGCAGGGGGTAGGACGGTTGGGACGGACGGAGAGTAGAGATCTCTGAAACCAGGTTGTGGAACTTGCAGTTTAATGCAAAGGGTGTGAGTGCAGGGGCCCTGCTTGGAGCTGGCAGCTGCAGCTCGGAGCAGGCCCAAGAGAAGTAAAGAGAGTGGTAAAGAGAAAGAAGGCAAGAGCATGGTAAAGAGAGAATGAAAGAGTAAGAGTGGATCAGAGAGCAAGGGTTCTGTTACAAGAGAATAAATCTTCTGTGTTGAATATTGTGATTCTCACTAACCAATCTAATACAAGATACAAATCGTATAGCATTTACATACAGCCTATAAGAATCATTACATTACTCTTCTGTGTTACATTTCATATCCTAAAAACGACTATTTGGACTCTTTCTGCTAAGCTAGTAGGGTCTGCTCTGACCCTTGGACCTGTCTGCAGGCAGAGGGCATTGTTTCATCAAAAGGGCATTACCTTCAGCCGGCCATATCATTGTTTTCCATTTGTTTAGTTACTAAGGTATTACAAAACTTGCTTTCATTTCAATCTTGCTTATAGTTTCCATAGTCTCAAAATCTTTTCCCAGGCAATCATATTTATACAGCTTTCCTGTTTCATCTTCCCCAACAAATGGTATCTAACTTTTCTCAAATTTAGTGAAATTAGCAGTGTTACTGCACCCATCACTCAGCAATTCTCTCATTTCACGAGAAAGCCAGAATTCTCTTGCCTGTTTACCCTAAACATTTCCCTCAACTTTGTCCTAGAGCCAAAGCAAACCCCCCCTTTGGGGTGACTGGTCTTGTGGCCAAGGCTGAGCCCAAGGGCCAGGGATGGCGCGAAGGCAGCACTCAAAGCACTCCTTGGATCAGATGCTGTGAGACAAGAAGGGACAGTGCCCCAGAGGCAGTTTTCCTGCAGCGAGGTATGCAAGCGATGTGCGGCCACACAGTGGAGGTCTGCCGGCTAGCAATACCCTTGGCGGCCGGAGGGCACACACGGGGATATCTGCCCCCAATCTCTGCTGAGATTGCCCTGGGTGGCAGTGATTGCAGCAGCATGGGTGACACTGCAGTGGCTCAGCACAAAGATCCCGAAGTAAAGGAAACAGGGAAAGGACACTTGCCTGAGTCTCCAAAGAAATTTTATTTCCCAAAGGGGATCAGGAGCAAATGCCAAAGAAAAAAGGGGGTTTTCTCTTCTTGGTTCAGCTTTTTCGGAGGTCTGTGGCCAGGCAGAGGAGGTTCTTCAGGTTCTACTGAACAGATCTTATTGATTTCCTGATCTTTGACCAAAACAAAGCCAAACAGTTCAAGGGGAAAAAAACCAAAAACTGCTCAATTATTGCTGCTGCAGCTTCTTCAAGACTAGGGAAGGGGAAAAAAAACCTTCTTCCTTCAGGCAAAAAGAACCCAAGCCATCTAAGCAACAAAATAATGTTGTCACAGGGCATCTAATCCAAGCACACCCAGGAGTGAGGCTTTGTACGAAGCCTGCATAAAAGCCCCAAGGCTGTCGTTGGTGCCTTGGAGTGGCTACCTGGAACAGAGACTAGACAAGGTTAAGAAAATAAAAGTAGGCATTTATTAAAGTATGGGGAGGCAGCTGGGCAGTGGAGCAGGGAGTACTGTGGAGATGATGGATGGTGCAGACATCCTGGCTCTTGTGGGGGAGAAACCATGGGGAGTTCAAACAGAAATGTAAGGGGGAAAGCAAAAAGGAATGTAGTGCTTTAAGCAAGTAATGCAAGACTGCAGGTCTTGCTTGGGGTTAAGCAACGTAGCTGAAAAACACTAGGAATGTGATTATTGCTTGGCAGTGGAAAATTTTGTGTGAAACACTTAGAGTATATTTACCCACCTCTAGAAGTAACAGACAACTTCATGGCTTCACTGTATCAACAATAAAGAACTTCTTGCTAACATCTATGGGAAGTCTTGTCTCTCAATCACCAAATTAAAGTCCTTCAGTAGGAACACCATGGGCAGTCAGAAGCCTCCCAGAGGCTACACTCAAAATGGACGATGGCCACAAGTTTTTCATACAGTTACAAGTTTGGTCCATTTATGTATCAGAGGTTAATCTTCCAATTACAGCTTCAGGTATTGAAGTCCTTTACCCCCAGTTTTCTCCTCCCCAACTCACCTTCTGGGGCCTGAGACAGTGGGGTGTCCTTGATTTTAAGGTCTAGAAGAATTGTTTTGTCTAAATAAAACGGGAGAACAGTGGCTGACAGGCTACTGGAGTTTTAGAGTTATACCCTAAATCAGCACAGGATCGAAAAAATGTAAAAGCCGAATCCTGAGGTATCACTGTCCCTTCTCTGGACCCCTTTAAACCTACAGGAACCATTTGAACCATTTCTGGGCATAAAGCAGAAAATAAGGGACAAGAGTATCATCATAGAATCACCCCTACACCCTGTTCGCTTGCAAATAGCACACTGATCATAGTCATTGTTGAAAATGTCTTCAACGTGTTCTGCCTCTTCCCCAACAACTCCTCTCTCTCCTCTGGGACCCATTAGAGCAGCCGTGAGTTCCTTCTGGGGCCTGAGACAGTGGGGTGTCCTTGATTTTAAGGCCTAGAAGAATTGTTTTGTCTAAGTAAAACGGGAGAACAGTGGCTGACAGGCTACTGGAGTGTCTTATGGAGAAGTCTCCATAACCTTCACAAGAGGGACTTCTCTCCCTAAGTGAACTGAAGAAAGACTATTGTAGAGGTGGTAAATTGACTGGAAAATTTAAGTTTTGTTTCTTTACAGTATCAGTGGGAAAGAAAATGTTGTGGGGAGAGGAGAAGTGTTCGGGAAGGTTTGTTTGATTCTTATCACTTTTTTTCATTTTAGCTACTGTTAATAAAATTTTCTGTATACCCTCTTAAATTTTGGAGCCTACTTTGCCTTTCTTCTAATGCTGTCTTGAAGCAGGAAATGAGTGCACTGGTGATTAACCAGCACTGCAGCCCACCACACTCATCAATGCATTAGTTAGGAAATCTCAAAATTAGTGTTTCTGCCAGGTTTTGAACTGAAACCACTACAGGAAGTTCCTGACATGGCTACACCCATCGACGCAGGGGGAGAGAGGGGATGGGGGAGCATCAGGGAGACCCTGTGCAGAGTAGAAACACCCTCGGGCCAATTGCCCCTCTAGATGGAAAGGGGGTTTAGGGGCTTGGGAAGAGGATGAGGGAAAGGAATTTTGAACTGGTGAACTGAAACTTTTCCCAAATCACTCCTCAAATCATTCCCCATTTTTACCATTGACTTAAGAATAATGTAAAACAAAGAGTAAAACTTCCCCAAAGAAATTAGAAAGAAGACAGTCATAGTTAAAGATATAGATCTCTTAGGATTCCCCTTAGAAAAGTTAAAATTCCCTGCTACAAGGGTACCCACAACTTGGAGATAAACATCGCTTTGAGGAAGGATAAGTTAAGGACAGGTAAGTTGATTTCTCACCCTCAGGCTTCTCTCCCACGCCGATCAGTGAAAGGGGAGAAAGAAAAAGTGAAAAAGGTGACTCCAATATATATATATGAAGTTCACCATCTTTCTTCAGGTCAAACTAAACCCACTGGGTGGGTGGTCACTAGTTGACCAGCTTTTGGGTTTTTTCTGGCTTCTTTCGGGGGTCCCGTTCACCTTTCAGATAACACTCCTTAGAACGCAAGTGGTTCTCCTCAAGGAAGTGGCTGTCCCGAAACCAGCTTGTAGCACAAGGCTGGTGGAGATTCTTCTCCAGGGATGCCCTAAATGGGGCCCCTGTTCAGGCGCCACCTGTCACAGCAGATGGAAATGGTAGAGTACCACGACCTTCCCAGAAAAGCGTGTTTAAAAAGATGTCCTGGGTGCACAGGCACGTCTCTCTCATGCTGAGGGATTTCAGCCCTTGGGTGATTTCAGCCATGAGAGATGCAGAAGGAAAGGACGGAGTCTTCATATGGGGTTCAACGTAGAGTCTTTATGGAGCTCCTACTGCAAAGGGGTCCATACACAAAGAACAGGCGTTTCTATGGCAGGTCCTGATGACAGCCTTGCTGTTTCCTTAGTTTGTTTCCAAGGAGGAACTCGATCCCGAGTTATGCCCTGAATGTGCTCGGTGCCTCTCTGCGGGCACTGACACACTCACATGCGGCTTTTTCCCTATTCCTACAGCAATGGGAAGCCGTGCAGGGGCTGCCAAGGGTGCCTGGGGGCTGGTCCAGGGTGTGGCTGGGCTGGAGTTTATGTTGTCCAGGGCAGCCTCTGGCTCCTGAGAATGAACCAGCGCTGGCAGTGCTCCAGTGGGAGGGAATTTGGGAGGGGACAGGGGTGTGAAAAGTGTCTCAAGTGGACAAGCTCCTGCAGTGACCCTGAGCCCACAGTTCCCTTCCTGAGCAGCTCTCCTGCACTGAGGCTCTGCTGTCCAGGGTGCAGCTGGACATGGGATTTGGATTCGTTGATCAGTGGGTGCTTGGATGACAAATGGGATGAAGAGAGGATGCAGAACATACTCAGAGTCCCTGAAGACACTTTTGCAACACCTGAGGTTTCCAGTCAGTCCCAGTCCAAGTCAGAAAGCAGCGAATCCAAAGAAAACGAAGTCATTGCCAACCAGGAGTTCGTCCAGTTGCTCAAGCGCCTTGGACTGGAAAGTCACTATCCAAGGAAAATGGGGATGGGAGATTTCCGCACCATCTGTAAGATATCCCTGCAGGATAGCCAGCCCAGCCAGGACACAGAACTGCCATTTTACTTCTTGCAAAAGCTGTTAACTGTGGATTACCGGGTGAGGTACCTGACTTGCTGGGAAGACAGCAACCCAAAACTTGCAGCCCTGCCAAAAACCACCACAAAAAAGCACCAATACTCAGACACCTTTGAACAATTTTTTGATGATTTAGAGGAAGCGACCCCTGAACGTGCAAGCAGGGACGGCCGTGTGCACTACATGGACCTGCAGATGGCCATCTTCCATTGTGCTGATGACTTCCTGAGACAGACCCTTGCAACCAAGCTGGCCTTCTGCCAACTGGCAGTGCCTCTGCTGCTGCCCAACCCGAGCACTTCACGCATCGAGTTCCTGCTCTACGCCCTCAGCCAAATCCAAAGGAGCTGGAAAGAAGTGGAGAAGTCAGGAAAGCAGGCCCCAACAAAGAGTTACAGCAACAAACTCATCTTTCAGGCACAGACACCCATTGTGTCCTTCATCCGCATTGGCAGCTCCGCCTCCTCTTCCAAGTCCCGGCTCCTGAACCCTCTGCTGAGCAAACGCAAACACGACACTTTCTTCCACCGCAACTGCAGAGGCAGCACCAGAGAGCGTTTGCTGATGGAAGGGATGGTGGAGATTGCCTGGTACTGCCCCGGTGGAAGCCCTGATGACACCTTTGAGCGCTGCGTGGCTTTCTGTAACCTGCATGGTGATGCCAGGGATCACGGAGCACAGCTGCAGTTCCTGCAGGAGATATCTGCTGTGAATGTGGCTCTTGCAAGTTGTGGTCTGAAATTCTGTCACGAAAGAAAAGCAAGAAAAAACCCAGTGTGAGTGCTGATTTGCCAAGTGGCTTGGATGCCCTCTCTAATGAAATCAACGATTCATCCATTGGCCTGGAGCACATTCTGAGAGAGGTAGGGCAGATTTATGAAGCTCTGCAATTTTGAAACCCAAGGATGAAAATTTTTTCAAATTGCCAGAAATTGCAGCAGAGCTGATGGTTTCCGGGTATCCCATGGAGCTGTTGGATGGGGACGCTTCTTACCTGCCCTTGTGCTGGGTGGGAGCAATCTTTGACAGCTTAATTGAGAGGCTGGGGGACAAACGAGTGTTTGTGCTCTCCGTGCTCGGCATCCAGAGCACAGGCAAGTCCACCCTGCTGAATGCCATGTTTGGCCTGCAGTTCAACGTCAGCGCAGGGAGATGCACCCGCGGAGCCTTCATGCAGCTCATCCCGGTGGGCGAGGAGCTGCAGCAAGACTTGGGCTTTGATTTTGTGCTGGTGGTTGACACAGAGGGACTCCGTGCCATTGAGATGGCCAATAAACAGTCCCTGAACCATGACAAAGAACTGGCCACCTTTGTCATTGGTGTTGGCAACGTCACTGTGATCAATAGGTCAACAAAATTCAGAATGGTGACTTGCAGAAAGTCACCACAGCACACCTTGAAGGGCTGGTGAGAGAGACAAGTGATGCCATTGAGAAAGAAGTGGAAAAGTATTTTACGGAAGAGAATGACCGTGGGATACTGGTCCAGTGGAAATCAAGCTCAGCGTTGAAGCTGAAAGAACTGAAAGAGGCTCTGCTTGATGAAACACAAAAGAAATGTGAGAATTTTATTGAGCTACAGAAGGAGCAGAGGAAACTGGATACAAGGAAGTTGCAATATGAAGATGAGCTCCTGAGAAGGAGTCGGGAGCTGGCTGTGAGTCTGAAGGGGAAGAGCCTCAGTGAGAGAGAACTGGAGGACAACTTTACTCTTGTCTGGAACCAGTGGATTGCCGAAGTCTCCCGTGATGCTCGTCCTCAGGAACGGGTGGATATCGATGCAGAAATTGAAGATATTCTTGTAGAGCATTTTAAGGAGCCGGGTATCCATGCTCGGATCAGGTCATATCCCAAAGGCAGAGGATTTTCTATTGATCCAGAGAAACACATCATGAAGAAAAAGCATTATGTCCTTTTCCAAGGTTTCAGGAGTATTTCCAATACTGATGCGATCAACTTTCAGCACATCACAGACAACATCATAGCGTGTGTGAAGACAAACATTGCTAAGAAGGAAGAGGAGAAACGGGATTACAGTCGAAATTTTATTCATGAAGTGCTCAATGAAGTACAGAAAGGTGTGGACTCTGTCCCCAGCAATGCAGAATGTACTTTTAACAGAGAGTACAGCATTGATTTGTCTCTGTATCTGTGCAGAATGGCAGCAGGAAGATTTAAAGCCATGCATGAAGCATTCCAAAAGGCAAATGACCCAGTTGTGTACCTGAGCAGCAAGAGAGAAGATTTCTTCCAATGTTTCCAGATTTCCTGCCAAGGAGCCACTTCTGTCACAACTTTTGTTGTTTTCCTTTGTCATAAGATTGAACCAGCTCTTTGCAGTGCAGTCTATGAGAGAACGGCTAAAGACATCGCTGAGGACATGCAGGGCAAATTCCCAGATTTCAGGGGCAGCAGAGCCAATCTGGAACTTTGCATCCTGAAATACCTGGCAGAAGAGGAAAACTTTGAGTATTTCAAGCAGTACCTTACATCTCCAAAACAGTTTTGTGAGACTTATATTGAGACATGTGTTAGGAATTACTGTTTAGATGGGAATAGGAGGCTGGGGATGTTTTTAGATTCTTCCCTTGATATTCTCTGTCAAAAAATCCTGTCTGCTGTTTCAAAATCAACCCAAATTGTCAAAGACAGAAAATACAGGGAAGACAAAGTCTCTCTTTGGCTGGATGAATTTTGCAGGGAACTGTCAGAGGTGATCAACTTGCCCAGAAGTGACCTGAAGGGCATTGAGCACCAGGAGGTCACAGACATTGAGTTCCTGAGCAGGGCCATGACAGAAGCTCTGGCTGCCCTAAAAGACACGCTTGTTAATGAATTGGCTGATGCTGACCTGAGCTGGTTTCCAAGGCAGCCTCACACCATCCTGGCAGAGCATTTTTCGAGGTGCTGGGCACAGTGTCCCTTTTGTGGGGCTGTCTGCACAAACACCATGTGGAATCATGATGGAGACCATCAGCTGGTCTTCCATCGCCCACAAGCTTTGTTGGGATGCACATGGTGGGAATGTTCATCTGGCATGGAGAATGATACACATGAAATGAACATTGATATTTGTTCCAGCCTTGTTGCAAGTGACTACACATTCAGAGTTGGTGGTGGCCGATGGATCCCATACAAGAGATACCGGGATGCTGGACCCCCGTATTCCACTTGGAACATTCTTCCTGATACCTCCATGCAGGCGTACTGGAAATGGTTTGTGTCTCATTTCAGGACACAACTGGAAGATCTGTACAATGGGAAATTTCAGGGCAAAGGAGAAATCCCTGAGGCCTGGCAGAGAATTTCCAAGCAGGAAGCACTGACTGAGCTGGACAAGTGCAGCCCATGTCCTCAGAAAGGAAGAACTACAAGGTTTTCACAAATTAAAACAGCTTTGGCCGAGGCTCTCCCGAAAATAAACTTACAATATGATGCTCTCATGCCACGTGGAAATTATAGTTTCCAATTCTTCACAAATTTCAGGAAATAAGGCACACCACTGCAGCCTTTTCTCATTAACTCAGTCCTTTGTGATTAAGCCAGAATCCTCTTGCCTGTTTGTCATAAACATTTCCCTCAGCTTCTATCTAGAGCCAAACCAAATTCCCTCCTTGGGGCGATCAGCCTCATGGCCAAGCCGCAGCCCAAGGTCCAGGGATGGGGCAAAGACAGCATTTAAAGCACTCCTTGGATCAGCTGCTGCGAGACAAGAAGGGACAGTGCCCCAAAGGCAGTTTTCCTGCAGCAAGGAGCTGTCCTGCTTGGAGAAAGGGCTGCAGGGCATGAAGCCAAATTTCAGGAAATAAGGCACACTACTCCAGCCTTTTCTCATTAACTCATTCCTTTGTGATTAAGCCAGAATCCTCTTGCCTGTTTGCCATAAACATTTCCCTCATCTTTTACCTAGAGCCAAACCGAATTCCCTCCTTGGGGCGATCAGCCTCATAGCCAAGCCGCAGCCCAAGGGCCAGGGATGGGGCAAAGACAGCATTCAAAGCACTCCTTGGATCAGCTGTTACAGGCAGAGCAGGTCCTTCAGGTTCTACTGAATAGATCCTGTTGATTTCCTGATCTTTGACCAAAACAAAGCCAAACAGTTCAAGGGGAAAAAAAAAAAAAAAAAAAAAAAAAAAAAAAAACGCTCCAAAGGTTGTCTCTCCCCCTTTTTTAAGTGTCCTCTCTGCTGAGCAAAAGCCTTTGGAAAGCCCCATGTGGAGAATGCTGTCTGCCAGCACCCTTCCACAGCAGCTCTCAGATTCAGGGTCCTTTCTCTTCTTGGTTCAGCTTTTTCGGAGGTCTGTGGCCAGGCAGAGGAGGTTCTTCAGGTTCTACTGAACAGATCTTATTGATTTCCTGATCTTTGACCAAAACAAAGCCAAACAGTTCAAGGGGAAAAAAAAAAAAAAAAAAAAAAAAAAAAAAAAAAAAAAGCAAGCTGCTCAAGGATTGCTGCTGCAGCTTCTTCAAGGCCAGGGAAAGGGAAAAAAACTTCTTGCTTCAGCCAAAAAAACCCAAGCCACCTAAGCAACAAAATAATGCTGTCACAGGGCATCCAATCCAAGCACACCCAGGAGTGAGGCTATGAACCAAGCCTGCACTAAAGCCCCAAGACTGTGATTGGTGCCTTGGAGTGGCTACCTGGAACAGAGACTAGACAAGGTTAAGAAAATAAAAGTAGGCATTTATTAAAGTATGGGGAGGCAGCTGGGCAGTGGAGCAGGGAGTACTGTGGAGATGATGGATGGTGCAGACATCCTGGCTCTTGTGGGGGAGAAACCATGGGGAGTTCAAACAGAAATGTAAGGGGGAAAGCAAAAAGGAATGTAGAGCTTTAAGTAAGTCACGTTAGGCTGCAGGTGCTTGGGCTTAGCAATGTAGCTAAGAAACACTAGGAATGTGATTATTGCTTGGCAGTGGAAATTTTTATCTAAACCTATTAGAGTATATATACCCAGCTCTAGAGATAACAGACGGCTTCATAGCTTCACTGTATCAACAATAAAGAACTTCTTGCTAACATCTATGGGAATTCTTGTCTCTCAATCACCAAATTAAAGTCCTTCAGTAGGAACACCATGGGCAGACAGAAGCCTCCCAGAGGCTACACTCAAAATGGACGATGGTCACAAGTTTTTCATACAGTTATAAGTTTGGTCCATTTATGTGTCAGAGGTTAATCTTCCAATTACAGCTTCAGGTATTGAAGTCCTTTACCCCCAGTTTTCTCCTCCCCAACTCACTTTCTGGGGCTTGAGACAGTGGGGTGTCCTTGATTTTAAAGCCTAGAAGAATTGTTTTGTCTAAATAAAACGGGAGAACAGTGGCTGACAGGCTACTGGAATTTTAGAGTTATACCCTAAATCAGTACAGGATCAAAAAAATGTAAAAGCCGAATCCTGAGGTATCACTGTCCCTTCTCTGGACCCTTTTAAACCTACAGGAACCATTTCTGGGCAGAGAGCAGAAAATAAGGGACAAGAGTATCATCATAGAATCACCCCTACACCCTATTCCCTTGCAAATAGCACACAATGATCATAGTCATCATTGAAAATGTCTTCAACGTGTTCTGCCTCTTCCCCAACAACTCCTCTCTCTCCTCTGGGACCCATTAGAGCAGCCATGAGTTCTCCATCTTGGTCTCCCTAAGCCAACCCTGTGTTATTACATAATTTCCATGCAGTTTCTAACCATTTATTTACATTTCTGGAGTCCTCTGCCCCCAATCTCTGTAACTTCCTCGTAATGTCTGGAGCCAATTGTCCCATAATTGTGGCTGCCATGTGTAACAAAATCTCCTTCTCTGTCAGGGTCCCTGTTAGCAAATTTCCCATCTGCATCCATGAATCGTTGATGGAAATTGGAAAGAGACTCATTCTTTCTTTGGATTACATTATACAATTCTGACTTAATTATAACCTCTTTCTAGCCGACATCCTTTAGGTTAGGGTGAAAGGTAAAAAGGATTTTAGCAGACGCTGGATTAACTTCCTCTCATTTAGACATCATTTGGATGTCTTAATTCCATGGTGGCTCACTGTTTTAAGGGTTTTTCTTGCAAAATTTGCTGAGGTGCTTCCTCATCTGCATACCAGCTCTGATGTCACCTCCCCCCCTCCTCAGTCTCAGGTGTCATCCTTCAGGAAGCAGCAGGGGGACACCCGAGCTGATTTCCGACCATCAACAGGTAATGAAAGAAGAACTATTAACAACAGGAGATTACAACATGCAGTTATTAACAACAAATAGTTAAAACTCCAACTTAGCAGCAACTGGTTTAACTTGTTAACTGGAACTTAAAAAACAATACTCCATAAGTTGGCATGGCCCATTGACAAACTGTGGTAAGGCTTGTGGAAATGGGAAGGACTTCACGATGACAGGGTTCCTCAGGCGGCTGTTATTTGTGACGAAATTGAGAACCACGAGAGAATTGTTTTTTCCTCTTATGGAGAAGTCTCCATAACCTTAACAAGAGGGACTTCTCTTCCTAAGTGAACTGAAGAAAGACTATTGTAGAGGTGGTAAATTGACTGGAAAATTTAAGTTTTGTTTCTTTACAGTATCAGTGGGAAAGAAAAGGTTGTGGGGGGAGGAGAAGTGTTCTGGAGGGTTTGTTTGATTCTTATTACTTTTTTTTCATTTTAGCTACTGTTAATAGAATTTTCTTTATACCCTTTTAGAGTTTGGAGCCTACTTTGCCTTTCTTCTAATGCTGTCTTGCAGCAGGAAATGAGTGCACTGGTGATTAACCAGCACTGCAGCCCACCACACTCATCAATGCATTAGTTAGGAAATCTCAAAATTAGTGTTTCTGCCAGGTTTTGAACTGAAACCACTACAGGAAGTTCCTGACATGGCTACACCCATCGACGCAGGGGGAAGGAAGGAGCCAAGTGCGATGGAGGGCAGAGGAAAAGGCGGAGGAGAGGTGGGAAAGTGGCCATTTTGATACACGGGGATGGGAAAACTTGGAAGAGAAGGAAACTATAGGAATGACCCAACTATCCTTTGTCCCCTTAAAAAGGAAATAAGCCCAGAAATTTCTCTCCTCAGTGAGGTGAAAAGGCATCTCATAGGACCTGGGGCACTTCACCTCAAACTTAAGGATAGCTAATTGGACAGGAGCCAAAAAGTCCCGCCTGAGCAATTAACTAGAAAAAGAAGAGTAGAAAGAAACTAATCGCTTTGGTGAGGTGTTTTACCAGGGGCAAGGACTCTTGCACCTGGCTCAGTTTTTCTCTGTAAAGAGTTTTTTATTTTGCTTTTTATTAAGACCTTTTTGTTTGCAACACTACCAGGGAAGCCATCCTGCTGATTTGATGCCTTCTAAGGTAGCTGAGCTATCTTGGGTGTGAAATATGTCTCCAAGAGCTTATGAGACCTGGCTTGAGGAGACTCATGTTTCAGGAGACAAGATGGTGAGGCCAGTGTCATCCTGGCAGGGGGAGAGAGGGCATGGGGGAGCATCAGGGAGACCCTGTGCAGAGGAGAAACACCCTCGGGCCAATTGTCCCTCTAGATGGAAAGGGAGTTTTGGAGCTTGGAAAAAGGATGGAGGGAAAGGAGTTTTGAACTGGCGACCTGAAACATTTCCCAAATCACTCCTCGAATCATTCTCCATTTTTACCATTGACTTAACAATAAGGTGAAACCAAGAGTAAAACTTCCCCAAACCAATTAGAAAGAAGACAGTGATTGTTAAGGATATAAACCTCTTAGGATTACCCTTAGAAAACTTAAATTTCCCTGCTACAAGGCTACCCACAACTTGGCGATAAACGTAACTTCGAGGAAGGCTAAGTTTAGGATGGGAAAGTTGGTTCCCCACCCTCAGGCTTCTCTCCCACACCCAGCAGTGAAAGGGGAGAAAGAAAAAGTAAAAAAGGTGACTCCAATATATATATATGAAGTTCACCATCTTTCTTCATGTCAAACTAAACCGGGTCCCGTTTGCCTTTCAGATAACACTCCTTAGAACGCAAGTGGTTCTCCTCAAGGAAGTGGCTATCCTGAAACCAGCTTGTAGCACAAGGCTGGTGGAGATTCTTCTCCAGGGATGCCCTAAATGGGGCCCCTGTTCGGGCGCCACCTGTCACAGCAGGTGGAAATGGTAGAGTACCACGACCTTCCCAGAAAAGCATGTTTAAAAAGATGCCCTGGGTGCACAGGCACGTCTCGCTCTTGCTGAGTGATTTCAGCCCTTGGGTGATTTCAGCCATGAGAGATGCAGAAGGAAAGGATGGAGTCTTCATATGGGGTTCCATGGAGGGTCTTTATGGAGCTCCTACTGCAAAGGGGTCCAGACACTAAGAACTCTCCAGGCAGAGAGAGCAGGGATTTATATAGGGATAGAAATGGGGGGGTGGAGGGGGAGCACGCAGAACATCAGAATGAATGAGATGAGGGCACAGGGGTAGAACAAAGGGGAAGGGCCAGTGGGATAAATAGAATCAACATACGGCAACAATGAAGTCCAGAGGAAGCTTTTTGTCCTCGTCATGACTAGGGAGGTTGTTGCTTAAAGGTTGTCCCTCCAGGGGTGTGTGGTAAGCTTCTCCTCAGCCAGTTTACTGGACCCCTCATTTTCCCCTCCTCTGTTCAACTACAGCAGAAGAGCATGAGTGAAGAGTTTTCTTCGTAGGTACCTGGTTTTTGGCCGGTGTCAAACCATGGCAGGGCGTTTGAAGAAAGCCAGGGTTTTGGGGGGAGGCTCCAGTGAAACATGTGGGTTTTGGGGTATGGAGAGCTCTGCGGTGAGACCCCAGGTTGGGGGTGGTATCAAAGAAACACAGGGTTTAGGAGGCTGGCTGCAGTGAGACCCGAGGTTTGTGGGCTGGGGGGACTGCAGAGAGAACCAGGATTTTGTGGCAGAAGGCTTGCATTGAGACCTGGGATTGGGAGGGCTGTGGGTGCAGCAAGGACCAGTGTGCTAAAGGTGGGACCATGTGAGACATGGAACACCCTCCCTTCTTAAGGGGTAAGGATGTGACTGGGAGCTTCTCCTCCTGGGTTGGAGTACAGGGAGGCAATGGTGACCTGTTGATGCATACACCAGCTCTTGGGCTGTTCCCCCATGAAGGGACTGCAGAGGGGGCTGTGGGTTTCCTGGGAGCAGGGCCAGCCCAGGAACTGCCCCCATGGAAATCAGGACCATCATGCTCCTGCCCCATGGCTGCTCTATACAGTCATACCAATGGAACCCACGTCCTTCCCATCTCCTAGTGCAAAACCAGGTCTTAGTCTTGGCTGTTTTAGCTTTTGGGAAGTGGCTGATCCAGCACAAATCTCAGTACTGGGTCACGTATTACAGCCTTGACCTAGGCATTGAGGCTTGGCGTGCTCTGCCCTCTGCAGCTTCCAAAGCTGGGTTACCTTGTCAGGGTCACCAATGGGGTTGGGAGGGACCTTAAAGCCTATCCACTGCCCTCCCCTGCCATGGGCAATGAAACCTTCCACTATCCGAGGCTGTTCCAAGCCCAGTCCAGTCTGGTCTGGAACACTTCCAGGGATCCAGGGGCAGCCACAGCTCCTCTGGGCACCCTGTGCCAGTCCCTGGCTGTGCCTCAGCCTTTGAGCTGTGCCTGGCAGCAGCTCTCTGGCCACAAACCATTGATTTGGAAAAGAACCAGTGGATTTGGAGGGATGTGACGGAGGCAACATGTCCCCAACAGGGAAGGAGGCTGTCCTTGGAGAGGAGCTGGTGTCCCTGGAGCTGACAGAGCAGGAGCAGAGGAGCTTCATGCAGGATGATCCCCAGCCTTCTGCAGCCCTGGCTGGGTCACTGCTGCCATGGAGTCAGGAGTGCAGATGGTTTCAGTTTGCAGAGTGCACGTTCCTGCTGGCTGGGGGCGAGGCAGGAGTGTGCTCCTGCTGTCCCAGGCTGGCAGGGGCAGAGAGGGAACGGTTCTCTGGCTGCTCCTGAAGGGACACTGAGGAGCTCCTGAGCCCAAGGGAGCCATGCAGCACAAGGTGCAGCTCTGGCAGAGAGGGTGTCATAGTTTGATGGTGCTGGACAAGATTTCCTGGGGGTGCTGGTGCCAGTAGCTGGCCACGAGCCCAGGTGTGCCAGTGGCCAATGTCTGCTGGGCTGTACCAGCTCTGGGGTGGTAGCAGGGCTAGGGCAGTGCCTCTCCCCATATCTGGCACTGCTGGGACACCTCCAGTGCTGGGGGCAGGTCTGTGACCCCTTGATAGGAGAGACATGGAGAAAAGGAGGCTCAGGGGAGACCTTGTAGCTCTGCACAACTCCCTGCCAGGAGGGGACAGCCAGGGGGGGTCAGGCTCTGCTTCCCCTGGCTCTGCCCCCTCCACACCTTGGCTGCTGCCCTGAGAGCACAGATATTCCCTGGACAGCCTCTCACCCATCAGCAGCCCCGAGTCCTTCTCCTCAGGGCTGCTCTCAATCCATTCTCTTCCCAGCTTGTGTCTGTGCCTGGAATTGCCCCAACCCAGGGACAGCACCTGCACTTGGCCTTGCTGACCTTCATGGGCTTTGCTCTGTCCCACCCCTCCAGCATGTCTCATCCCTTTTTTCTGGTGGGGGAACAGGGATGTAGGTCCCAGGTGAAACCCTGCTCTGCTCACCTCCCCAGAAGAGCCCTGAGGTGTCTTTGCTGCCTGGGCAGTCCCCAGTGGAGGAGAAGGGCTGACCTCCAGTGCTCCCTGGAATGAATCTGCCATGCTCATGGGCTCCTATTCTCCTGACTGTCTGCTCTTGTCCTTTAGGACTTTGGGCCTTTCCTTCCTGGTGCTCTTCCTCCTGAGTCCTTGAGGGGTTCCCATCTTTCTCTCCACACTCACCGTGTACCCCAGGCCTGTCCCTGCTGCTGTGCTGGGTCCCCTGAGCTGGGGCACTCGGCTGCTGGTGTCTGCTGGGAAGCCAAGGCTGGGAGCAACAGGAGCATCTGCTGTGAGGTGAGTGAGGGGAATCAGAGCCCACTGCCCTTGCACACATTGCCCAAATCTGCACAGGCTCCTGAGGGAAATTGACGCAATCACTGGAGTCTCTAGTTCGCTCTTTTAGAACACCCGCAGCCACACTACAGGTGTACGGAACAACTCCAGGATAAATTCTCCAGGAGCTGAACTTCAGAGCTGTGGCTCGACAGTAGAATTAGCTTTAGCAGCGTCAGGGAGAAAAGTAAAAGAGTCAACGATGAGCTCCGCTTGACTTTCCAGAAAGTCTTTAATCCAGAGATGCAAAAGAGAAAGAGCAAACTCTGCATCGGTTTATATAAAGGCCAAAATGGCCTTTGTACCTGGTGGGCAGGTACAAACACCCAGACAATGGGATAACCTTTAGGGAGGAGTGAGGGGTGTGGTTTACAGATCCAGTTCCAATGAGAGTAAAGGGAGGAGAAAGGCGAATGGTTTACATCAGGGGTGGATACACCTTAGGGAGATACCAACACAGGGAGGGCTTCGGAAACAACAATTATCAGAGAATCCAGAATATGAAACTGAAAACTGGGGTCACACAAACACTAACTGCAGCAGGAAAGCTGCCCCTGAAGTCTCTGCAAGGGTGCAGGAGCCCTAGTCCAAGCCACTTGGATCAATACCTGTTCTGGTAAGAGTGCTGTGGCCTTGATGGGACAGTGACATGTGGTGTCCATGCATCTGAGATGTAACACATGACAGACCTCCATTGTTCATCAGTCAAACAGCCTGTTTTATTGTTCAGGGCTTGCTTTTATAAGAAGTTCAAAACTCCCCGCTTGAAACAGCCATTGGTCTAATCTCCATGCCCCCTAGAGTCTGAACCAGTCAAATGCTGGTGCTTGAGGAGACTTGTTATTAGTTGGAACCTCTGTCAGTCAGCCCAGAGGCTGGTTTATGGAACTGGGCTGGGTTTCTAATTTAGAACTGGATTAAAATGCAGTAAAAATCAGCTTGTACTGGCAACAGGACAGAAACTGAATGCTCAGAAGGAGTTTTTGCAAGTGTTATAGGTAAAAATCGACGGAGCCAAATTAATAATTAATAAAGATAAATTTTATTTCACGGCCGAGATATGGTCTCCAATAGCCACAATCAAAAGGGACAGCGTCGAGCCCGGATTCAGAGCTGGGTGAACACTGGTCTGACCTCTATCGCGTCAGAACTCCACTCTGTTCACGAAAGTGTGTGTGTCTGGGCAGTTTTTATACACTTTAATTAGCCCGAGGCTGAGTGTCTCTTGTTCTTTTCATGGTTAAACATATTCATGTTGTCTCCTTTCTCTGTGTTGTGCTGGACAATGTAGTTCCCGGCAAATGATGAGTGCTGATGTTGGGATGGAAGTTCCCCAATGCTGCCATCTTATTGCAAAGGTTTCGCACCTTCTTGGGTGATTTCTCATGGGCAGTTCCTCACAGCACTGACTCTTTCTTCTCAGCACAGCCAACAAACTCCATCTATCCACAATTCTCTCTTTTCTTTCAATTACAAAGTTGCAGTATCTCTAGAAAGATATGTTCATGTAAATTGACATAATATAGTCACATATATTACTTAGGACTAAAGTTATATGAATGTTCAGGCAACATATTACAGTAGGAACATATGTTTCTAAGTCCAGATTTAGTTTTGCTCTTCACAATCTAGAACATCAACCTAAGGCTTATCACCAAAAACCCTTGTGCTTAGACTTCTATATCACAGTATATGTTTCTAAGTTCTAATTAAGTTTTGCTTTTTCACAGTATAGACTTGATTCATTCTCTAAATTCACAGAGTACTTATCATCAAAATCTTTAGATCCATGCCTAATTGCCTAATCAAAGGTTAACTCACAAGAATGAGTTAAACTAATGTTGTGTTTAGTATCTTTTGCAGGACCCTTTGCAGAAGATAGTAAACCCAGTACAATCATCTTTTGTGTAATTTTTATTTAACTTTGGAATGCATGTGTGACGACCTTGATTCATTACTCAAACTTACATTACATATGATCAGAAACCCTTATACTTGCAGAATATTGACCCAAACTTACATTACATATCATCAAAACAAACCCTTACACTTCTGAAATATTTACCCAAACCTATATTACATATCGTTACCCAAACTTACATTACATATAATCAGAAACCCTTGTACTTCTAGAATATTTACCCAAACTTACCTTACATGTAATCAGAAAACTTTTATACTTATATCTCTAGAATACTGACAATATCAACAGCTGTACAACTTTATAAGGCAGCTCACAAGAAGAAGTTAAAGGCTATATAATAAGATAGCAACAAATCAACAGCCACATAACTTCATCAACAGCCATAGAACCTTGAACAACATTGATCCAGCATCTGTTGAGTGTACTTATGCTTATGGAATATAAACTCTTACACTTATGCCTAATCAAAGATTCAATTCACAATTCAATTCACAATTCACCAAGAAGAAGTTAAAGGCTATATAATAAGATAGCAACAAATCAACAGCCACATAACTTCATCAACAGCCATAGAACCTTGAACAACATTGATCCAGCATCTGTTGAGTGTACTTATGCTTATGGAATATAAACTCTTACACTTATGCCTAATCAAAGATTCAATTCACAATTCAATTCACAATTCACAATTCAATGCCTAATCAAAGTTGCAATTCACAAACAAAATGCACATTTCATCAGCAAACAAATACACCATACTAAATAACAGAGCAACTCTTTCCCCAGCCCCCACTGCAGTTTTAATAATTCTTGACTTCCTTCTACAGTTTTTGTTGTATTAGTTAATCACTGCAAGCTTCTCTTGTCCTGCTCTGTTTTCCATTCTTTTAAAGTCTTATAAAGTGATTTCCAGGTGGCAGCCAAATCTGCAGCTGCCTTGCCCCATTTTTGACACTATATTTCACAGTCTTTCCTTAACTTCTTTCCATGTGTATAAAACAATCTGTTCTGCACTCGATATTTTATTTCCCATTGTGTCCCCAGCAGCTCACCTGTACCTCAGGTGTCAAAATCTGTCAGGTCCAGACCAGGCAGCTTCCCCCTGGGCTCCATCTCTGGCTGCACCTTGCCCTACAGCCCACTCCAAATCATGTCAGGTTACTGTGGAGATGGCCACTATACAATTTTAGAGGGCTTCTCTTACATGTTGTCTGTGCAGCTCTGACTCTGCCTCTCCAAGCTCCATGTTGCTTTTGATCCAGTGCTCACGTAGCAGGGACTTAGCAAACCTCCCCCCATACTTCTCGGAGGCCATGCTGTTGCTGAGGCACCGGCTGCTGCTGTGGCCATGCCATTTGCCACTTCTGTCATGCAGCTTGTGTCCTACTGCACACACTGTCATTCAGGGGGAACCCAGCATCATCCTGGGTCCTTGATCACGTCGGGGTCACCAATAGTTGCCATCTTATTGCAAAAGTTTCATACCTTCTTGGTGATTTCTCATGCGCAGCTCCTCACAGCACTGACTCCTTCTCAGCACAGCTGACAAATGCCATCCATCCACACCCCGAGTGACTCTTGCTGTCTTGATCTTGGTACTTGTCAAGTATTCATCACCCAGGTGGTTCTTGAGTAAGGACTCATCTCCTCCAGAGCCAGGCTCTTTCAATTGTCAATCAGGCTTCTCCTTGCTGCCCTCTGTGGTGTCACAATGGCATGCAGCAGTCTCTTGGTATGAGGTAATCCCTCGGCTCCCACGTGTAGATTTGTAACTCATTAGAATATTTCTTTCAAACATTATAACTTACATAACGGATATTTTGTGCTTATATTCTACATAAGCATGAGTTATCTAAATTACACATTACAATCCCTCCCCTTCTACGTAAACATATTAATTCGTGCTATAATTCTTAGAACCTTTAATTATTTGTGAATTTCCCTTAGCCCATGTAACTACTTTAATATCTACATGTGTTAACTATTTGGTGTTCTTAGGAAATATAGCGACCTCTTAATCTTCTTCAAATTCTCTGTCTCTTTCCTATTCTTCATGGGATATTTCTCGATATACTCTATAGACAGCCCTGTTTTCTATCACTTGTTTTTCAAACTTGGCCAGGGCCTCTGCTGCTTTTGTCTTTGTCTTTTTCTTCTAATTTCATTATTTTAGATACCTGGCTTATTTTTCCGGTAGCACATTCTGAGTCCATGGGCATAGCTGCTATCTGTATGCCTTGTACAACTGAGTGTATTAATCTAATAAAACATAGTATTAAGCAGGCTAGGAATATAACCCCAGCTATTGAACATAGTATAAAGAATACTATTTTCTTCCACCAAACTCCCTCGAAAAAATGATCCCACCAGGATGCTTGGAGGATGGAATTTAATTTCTGAACTGGTCCATGTGCTACCCTTTTAACTTCTGCTGCCAGACTTCAGATGGTCTCCCTGTAATTGTCAATTTCTATACAGCACTCTGATTCATTAAATTGTCCACAAACACCCCCTTCTTCAGCTAACAAATAATCCAGGCTTATTTAATTTTGATATACAAAAGCCCACATTTGAGAATGCTGTCTAGACAACAGTTCAAGGGCATCTGAGGTATGATTCAGAACAATCTCTACTATAGCCTGAAGTCGTATTAGTCTGTTCAATAGATAAATTTGGGTTCTATACCCCCAACTCCCATCTTGGGCCCACGTGGCAGGGCCATAATATTCTATTATCCTTTCTACAGGCCACTCTTCCTCGCTCCGTGTCTGGCTACCACCTACAATAGGGAACTTTTTTTATCTCTCTCTTTTCCCTACTTAAGGTTTCATACAGGGCTGCTCCCAATGAGCTACTCTCTGACCTAGGAAGTGTGAAGAAAACAGGTCTGATTAGTCCTAGGGTGCACGACCCTTTCCATTTTTGGGGTAGCTCACTGTATGCTTTTTTCCTCCAAATCCAATATATGCCATCTGGGGTTTTCCAATTACCCTTGGTATTTTCTGGTTTGTTCCAGTAACCTTTCAGTTCCCCCAAGGACTGGTAAGGATTAGCTCCAGAGCCTTTGTTCCAACAGAGCTCAATCCTCTCACTCCACTCACAGGTGGTCCCTTTTTCACGACTCCAATATCCAGCAGAGGGTTCTGGTTGCCAGATTCTGCTTCTATTATTTGAATTTACTGTCAGGGTGGAGATACATGGGGTATATTCCACTACCTCATTATATTCTCTCCCTTCCCTGCTGATGCAAATTGTTCCAATCACTCGCTGGTGTAGGACCCATCCCTTGGGCCTCTGTCTTGCCTTTGAAATTTGAGTGTTATCCCATTTTAGCAGCTGCTCTGGAGTTAAACTCTCACCTTTCCAAAGACATTTCTCAGCTGATTTAAGCCCCCTGCAAATCCAACAATTTGATAAACCCAGTTCTGTAGCAATCTCCTGCATCAGATCTATAAATAAATTCTGATCTGAAGTAGGCAACCCCCAGTCAGTGTATTGCTTTTTTAATTGATCATATTGCTCACTTAGAGTTCTCAGCCTTTCTTGTTCTATTCTCCTTTTTCTCATCTCTGCCTCCTGGCTTTTTATCTCTTGGGCTACTTGTTTCATTTGGCTTTCTGGGTCTACTCCTTCCTTACTTCTTGAAAAGCAGAATGTTCTATCAAATTGTAGACAAGCTCTGTCATCATGTTCCTCAAGGAGGTAAAGAATGACCAGCTCATTTTTGAGGGATAGCCTACCTTCATATTTCAAGTTCCTTCCTACCCAGTAGGTTTTTCCCCCCATTGCACACATTTCTAGTTGGTTATTATCATAACACAGCTTGTTAACCTAATAATAAGCCACAAATACTGACTCCCATTTTTCCTCCTACCCATACCGTGCAATTGCATTTGTTACAGATAGGAATAGATATTTGTTCAACATTCCTTTTACGTATTTTATGTTCTGACTGCCCATCCTTAGAGGACGCCTTTTGTAAGTAACATATAGTTTTCCCATTCAATTCACATATCCCATACTGAGTGCTATTTAAGGAACGGTACCTGCTTTGCTTACCCTTGCTGCAGTCTCCTGGGGCTGGGTATGCTGGAGTTTCCACTTCTTCTTGTCCTCCCAGGACAATCTGCACACATTACTCGCACTCATTACCAAGACTTTGCCCCTTTGTGCTGGGCAAATGCTCTAGGTGCATGCTAGTTGAGTGGCACGTGACTAGACTCAGGCTTATCAGGATTCCCCATATTTGTATTCTTCTGCCTTTGCCTGGACCCACTGGATGGCCACCAGCGGTGAGATAAGCCAACTTCTCGGCAGCAAGAATATTCTTCCAGGGTTCTGGACCGAGCTGCATACCTCCTTTTAAAGGCACCCCACCTCAATAGTTTAGCTACATCTCCACTGCAGGGTACTTTATTTAATCTCCAGCAATCAACTGTTATGATTTGAGCCTTTGAATTTAATTTTCCTCCCACCCTGTTTTGAAACAGGCGAAACCACTCCAGGGAATCTAATTCTATTATACCCAAACTAGTAGCGAGCTCTAAGACACGGCTAGTCAGATACAATTCCTCCTCTAGGCACTTTTCCCACCAGCCCTTCGGCTGGTATCTGCTTCTACAATGCGTAATGCACACCTTGTTACAATATTTGCACTTAAAACGTACAAATGGATAACATTCGCAACAGGCTTTGTACAACTTATCTGATCCCTTTCGGTCATTTACTTGGCCAACACAAAGTTATCTTTAGGTAGCCAGGGGGAGAGGTAACTTTCCACTCAGGCATCAGATCCCGGTGTTGGATCTTTTTCACTCAAGACATGTGAGTCCACTCTTTCTCTGCTGTCTGGATGGCGGTGTCTGTAGTCAAGAGGATGAGAAAAGGGCCTTCCCAGTGAGGGAGAGTGGGACGTCCCTTCATGTTTTTATGAGCACTCAATCCCCTGGCTGTATTTTGTGTACGGTGAACCCCAAGGGGGTGCCTTGCATTATTATCTCCTGCTTTCGCAACTCCTTCAGATTCTTACTCATAGCTATAAGGTAGGGCTGTATTTGTCCGTCCTCTATTGTTGGGTGTCCTACTGGCACTCCATGTTCATAGGGCATCCCATATAGCATCTGAAAAGGTGACAGCCCTGTCTCTGAGTGGGGCATGGTCCTGATGTTTAACAAAGCTAAGGGAAGGCACTTTAGCCAGATCTTGGTTTCTAACATTCGCTTTGATAATTGAGCTTTCAGCATCTGGTTCATTCTCTCAACCTGTCCTGAGCTCTGTGGATGCCATAGAGTATGGTATTCCCACCTGATCCCTAAGGCTTCTGCTAGTTGCTTAATGATTTTAGAGGTAAAATGTATCCCTTGATCCGAATCTATGCATTTTGCTAGTCCGTACTGGGGTATAATTTCTTCCGGTAAAAACTTTGGTACTGCCTGAGTCATAGCCCTAGAGCTTGGAAAGGCCTCTACCCAATGGGTCATTTTATCCACTATTACTAGTAAAAATTTGTATCTTCCTACCTTAGGTAGTTTGGTAAAATCCACCTGAATCCTTTTGAAAGGACGGTATGCTATTGGACGACTTCCCAATGCTACCTGCCGCGCCCTGGCCCAATTGACTTTCTGGCAGACCATACATCCCTGCACTTCTTGTTTGGCCAACTTATAAATTCCCTTACACACAAAAAATTTCAAGAACTGTTCTGCAAGGGCTTGAGTACCCCAATGCATTGGCTGGTGTAAATATTTTTAAAATTCTTCTGGTATACTCCTTAGAACATTATTCTCTCCTGTCCAGCAGTTTCCACTTACCTTCCTCTAATCTTCCCCCTATTTTCTCGTATCTTTCAATTTCTTTGGGAGAAGAATACAGGGAATATTCCTGGGCTCCGCTTTCCTCTATCTCCAGGGTACTTACCTTCAATAGAGTTGCATTTTTCGCTCCTTTGTCCGGAACTGCATTCCTCCTTGGTGCCTTTTTACATGGACGATTGAAATTGCCTCTGGTTCCCTGATGGCCTCTAAGATTTGCCTTATTATTTCTCCATGCACCAATCCCTGTCCCCTGGTATTAATTAATCCTCTTTCCTCCCACATTTTCCTGATGGTATGGACTACCCCAAACGTGTACTTTGAATCCGTAAAAATTGTTCCCTTCCTTCCTTTTAGTTTTTGTAGAGTTCTCAATACTGCATATAATTCACATGCTTGAGCTGACCAACTAGCCCTTAGGAGCCCCGACTCTATGACTTCTCTAGTCTTACCATCCACTACCGGGTATCCTGACTTCCTTTTCCCGTCTATGACTTTGACTGAACCACCTACAAACCACTTTTCTCCTTCTTCTAATTCTTCTTCTTCTAGGTCAGGTCTTAGTCTGTAGTTCTACCACCTCAACACAATCATGCGTTGCCTCTCCTGAGGCTTCCAGAACATGAATTGTGCAGTGTTTCGTGCAGTTGTTCACAATTCAAGATCATGAGAGTGGATTAATATGGCTTCATATTTCAAAAGCCTAGCGTCAGTGAGCCATTTATCTGCATTTTGTGCATTTTGTTGTAATATATGAGGAGTGTATACTACTAATGGAGCCCCAAAAGTTACCTTTTTAGCTTCTTCCACTAATAATGCCACGGCCACAATTGCTTGCAAACAAGTGTGCCACCCCCTGCTCACTGGATCCAAAAGCTTTGACACATATCCCACTGGTTTCTCATCCCCTGCCCAATCCTGTGTTAGTACTCCATGGGCAGTATGGCTGCTTACATCCACAAATAACTGAAATTGTCTTTTTATATTGGGTAGACTTAACACCAGAGCTGTCATCAGTGTTTATTTCAGCTCCTTAAATCCTTCCTCATCTCGTTCTGTCCATTTCAATTTATCAGTAGTCAATTTCTCATAGAAGAATTTCACTTTTGCACTATATCACTCCATCCACTGTCTGCAGTATTCTAAAAGTCCCAGCAGTTGCCTGATTTCTCTTTTTGTCCATGGGGAGGGTAAAGCAACAATTCCTGCCACTCTTTCAGGGTCTAATTTCTTCTTCCCTTTTGATAACCGGTGTCCCAAATATTTAACCTCAGGCTCAGTAAAACTGTAGTTTGGATTTTGAGACCTTCAATCCCTTGTCTCCTAAGAAATTTAGCAATGATATTGTACTGGCCCTTACAGCTTCCTCCTTAGGACCGGCCACCAGTAAGTCATCTAAATATTTGGTCCCTTCTGGTGGCACAAACTGTCTTAATAATTGCTCAAAAGCCTGTCCAAATAGGTTTGGTGAATCCACAAACCCCTGAGGCAAAGACGTCCATCTCAGCTGTTGCTTCCAATTTGTCTCTGGATCCTCCCATTGAAATGCAAAATAATCTCGACTTTCTTCAGCTAAGGGACAGGTCCAAAAACATCTTTCAAATCTATTACACTGTACCAGGTATCCTCGGGACAAATACTATTTACCAGGGTGTAAGGATTGGAAACTGTAGGGAACAGCGTTTCTGTCCCCTCGTTGACAACCCTCAAATCCTGCACTAATCTATAACTTCCATCTGTTTTTCACACTGCCAGAATAGGAGTGTTATGTCTAGACATGCACAGTTCTAAGGTTCCTTTTCTGATTAACTTCTCTATTACCGGTTTTAGTCCCTTCCTACCTTCCATGGGTAGAGGGTATTGCGTGATCCTAATCAGATCTTCTGGTCTCTCGATTTCAATATCTATTTCCATATCTAACCTCCCAGCTTCTCCTTGCATATGCCAGTCCTTAGAATTTATCTTGCTTTCATCCTCAGTGGTTAGTTTATATAAACTTATATGAGTTGGGATTTTTGTGCGATTAAGCTTATTCCCAGAGCTAGCATTAGATCCTTTCCTAGTAGGTTATAATCTGCCTCTTCCACCAGTGACATATTCCCCAAACAAAACTTTATTTCTGATTCTATCTCAACGTGCTTTGTAACAGGTACTTTGAAAGTCTCTCCCTTCACCGCAGTCACCAGCATGGTGTCTTTGCTTCTCATACATCCTGGTGGCAACCGCTGAACGGTGCTTTGCTCTGCCCCTGAATCTACTAGAAATGTTAATTCTTGTTTCCAGCATCCTATTTTTAGTTTTATCAAGGGCTCGTTGGATGTTCTGGACCCTAAATTAAAAAGCCCCTGACACCTCTAATCCTCCTGGAAGATTTTCTTATCCTTCATCCTTTTCTTGCATACCCTTGGAAGGTGCCCCCTCTGCTTGCAATAAAAGCACTCTGGATTATATTTATTGCTGTTTGAGTGCCTTCTCTGAGGAAGGTTTTGTCTTCTCTGAGCCGGATGACTCTGTGCTGGTGTCACAGAGTCTTGAGCCCATTCCTGGTTTTGGGCTTCCCTAACCGCAGCTACCAGTACTTTGCCTGTGCTTTTTGCTGTTCCTCATCTCTCCTCATATAAACCCTTTGAGCCTCCCTTAGTAAATCCTGTAACTATTTTTCTTGCCAGCTTTCTATTTTCTCTAGCTTTCTCCCTATATCCTCCCACGATTTTGCACCAAATTGCATTTTTAACAAGACTTCCCTGACTGGGGAATCCGTATCTGTCCCCGAGTACATTCAAAGTCCTTTCCTCAGCCTCTCCAACCACTCTGTGGGTGTTTCATCTTTCCTTTGGCATTCTCCAAATACCTTGCTGATATTTTGCCCCTTTGGCACTGCTTTCCCTACACCTCGTATTACCATATTTCTTAGTTCTATCATTTTTACCCTATCCTCCTCGTTTTGAGCATTCCACATGGTCTCCGGTCTGGCCACTTCTGGTCTCCCAGCAACCCTTGGGGATTCCTGTGATCCCAGTCCCATATTGCTGCTTGTCTTATCATGTCCCTTTCCTTGGTGTTAAACAATGACCTCAGTATAGCATTTATATCATTGTAGGTGTATATGCTTGTCCCCAGGAATTCATCTAGTCCTTCTGCCACCTCCATCGGTCATCCATCAATTTCCCCTTCTCTTTCTTGAAGGCTCTTACATCCCCAGTATTAATCAGCATGTTTACGTACCCAATTATTCCTGAGGCATTGGGCACTTCCCTTAAAGGAAGGAGATTCTGTTTGTCCTCCTCGCTCTCACTGTCATCATTAGTTACTTTCCTTGTTTTGTGCCACGTTCTGCAGGCTGGAGGAAAACTGGCTTCCCCAGTATGAGAGGTCTGCCGGTCGTTTTCCGCTGGCGGCGGTGCGGATGGGGGCTGAGAATTATCTTGCGGACACTGCAAAGCCGAAGCCTTCCCTTGTGGGAGCGGGACTTTTGGATGCTGCACTGGGAGCAGAGGTGCCTGTGCCTGCGTGGGTGGGGGCAACGAACCCATGGGTGAGGGCAAAGGAACCTGAGCTTATGGAGGATACGGAGGCAGAAGGTTCCCACTATCTAAGGGTTCCCACTCTTCGCCCTGAATCGCAGCACTCCTGTAAGTTCTTACCGGGAATAATCCCGTGCTAGCATATTCTCATAGCCTGGCACAGATCCTTTCCTCACTTTCTGACGGGTTTTCATCATACACAAAATCATGTAAGGCTCGTCAAGTCTATCTTTTGAAGGTGCCAAACATCGGCCAAATTAGATGTCTTTTAATCTCTTTGCCTCCCCATACTTCTATGCAATAATGTATCATTAGTTCCTTGGATCGCCTTCATCTTTCGGGACAATCCTCCCAGTGCTCTAATATCCACCCCTCGGAATTCCAGGTAAACTGCTCCCTTGTTCTTTTTCAGGTTTACCCTGGGTTTTTCCCTGAATCTTGCTCTTCTTTTGCCCTGTCTTCCTCGAATCTACCTTTTTAGATTTTTCCTTACCGTGATTCTCTGTTGCATTTTGAAACGAGTCCTAAAAATTTTCTCTTAATCACTACCGTACCTGTGTTTAATCCTTATTCAAAGTTACCAGTCTACTAGCCTCACAGTGAACCGATCTGTGGGTTTTCCAACTGGTAAGAAGCTTCTCTGTTCCTTACCTGGACTTACCATAGTCCTGGATCAAAAAAGTTTACCAGTTCCCGAACGCCTGGGAATGTACCCTCCCTTTCTGATCCTGTCCGTGACTGAACCCCTGAACTCACCCTGAGTTACAGGCTTTACACATGAAAATGAATTCATCCACTTCCCCCTTGACCGACCCCATCCCTTGCGGGAGAGGGGAACTACGATCTTGGGGTCCACACTCGCTAAGTGACAGTATCACGTCTCACACACGTGCTCAATCACACCTCACTCATCCACACGATACTTACGGTCCTGCTTCCCGTGTGGCTTCTTTGTGCCCATAAACATCGGCCAAATTAGTTGTCTTTTAATCTCTTTGCCTCCCCATACTTCTACGCAATAATGTATCATTAGTTCCTTGGATCGCCTTCATCTTTCGGGACAATCCTCCCAGTGCTCTAATATCCACCCCAACAGACTATTCCTCGGAATTCCAGGTAAACTGCTCCCTTGTTCTTTTTCAGGTTTACCCTGGGTTTTTCCCTTTTGCCCTGTCTTCCTCGAATCTACCTTTTTAGATTTTTCCTTACTGTGATTCTGTGTTGCATTTTGAAACGAGTCCTAAAAATTTTCTCTTAATCACTACCGTACCTGTGTTTAATCCTTATTCAAAGTTACCAGTCTACTAGCCTCACAGTGAACCGATCTGTGGGTTTTCCAACTGGTAAGAAGCTTCTCTGTTCCTTACCTGGACTTACCATAGTCCTGGATCAAAAAGTTTACCAGTTCCAGAACGCCTGGGAATGTACCCTCCCTTTCTGATCCTGTCCGTGACTGAACCCCTGAACTCACCCTGAGTTACAGGCTTTACACATGAAAATGAATTCATCCACTTCCCCCTTGACCGACCCCATCCCTTGCGGGAGAGGGGAACTACGATCTTGGGGTCCACACTCGCTAAGTGACAGTATCACGTCTCACACACGTGCTCAATCACACCTCACTCATCCACACGATACTTTACGGTCCTGCTTCCCGTGTGGCTTCTTTGTGCCCATCGACTTTTATGAGTGAAAAAAATTTTGCCGCAGCTTTGGAGACCCTCCTCCAAGTCCCAAAGAGCTATTTTGGGCCTGTTTTTATCCCTTCCTTGATTGTGGCTCTGACTTTTTAGTTTGGTTGTCTGGTTCTATGAGGTTTCCCAACTTCATCAGGTCACGGAAATCAGTGGGGCACCTCCAGATTGGAGAAAGGGGTATCCCCGAACCCCTAAATCAGACCAGGTTGGGGTCACCAAGATTGTTATAGGTAAAAATCGGCGGAGCCAAATTAATAATTAATAAAGATAAATTTTATTTCACGGCCGAGATACGGTCTCCGATAGCCACAATCAAAAGGGACAGCGTCGAACCCGGGTTCAGCGCTGGGTGAACACTGGTCTGACCTCTATCGCGTCAGAACTCCACTCTGTTCACGAAAGTGTGTGTGTCTGGGCAGTTTTTATACACTTTAATTAGCCCGAGGCCGAGTCTCTCTTGTTCTTTTCATGGTTAAACATATTCACGTTGTCTCCTTTCTCTGTGTTGGGCTGGACAATGTAGTTCCTGGCAAGTGATGAATGCTGAATGTTGAGTTTCGGGAACCTGGCATTGGAATGCAAACTCCCAAGTGGCTCTTGCTGTCTTGATCTCGGTACTTGTCAAGTATTCATCACCCAGGTGGTTCTTGAGTAAGGACTCATCTCCTCCAGAGCCAGGCTCTTTCAATCGTCAATCGGGCTTCTCCTCGCTGCCCTCTGTGGTTTCACAATGGCATGCAGCACTCTCTCGGTATGAGGTAGTCCCTCGACTCCCACGTATAGATTTGTAATTCATTAGAATATTTCTTTCAAACATTATAACTTAGATCATGGATATTTTGTACTTACATTCTACATAAGCACAAATTATCTAAATCACACATTACACAAGGAATAAATCTCTCCAGTATCCAAATGAACTGAGACTGGGACAATCTTCAGACTTGTGTGACAGGGTCAAAACCCCCGAAGATTTAAAGGCAGGTGCCCAGTAGCAGGTTTGCAGGCACTTTTCCTCCTGTCACCACAGATTTTGAACTTGGTGGCTCCGGGGTGGCTGAAGCCCTGAACAGCTTTGTTGGAGGCAGCTGGGGTCGCTTCAGGGCCAGTGTAGAAGGGTCCAGTGACGAAAGGGGATGAAGAGAAGCTGCTCATGCTGCTGGAGCTAAAAGATGATTTGAGTGCTAAAACCAGGAACTCCAGTGTGTGGATCAACGTGTGCCTGTCGGACAAAGCCCTGCAGGAGTTCCTGGTGAACACCGTGCAGAGCTGCCAGGAGTCACCTCCAGAAAACACCACCTCTATCAAGGTAATGCTGAGGAGTCTCCTGAATCCTCATATCTACTCTGTCAAGGACTTCCCTGAGGCTTCCTTCATTATGCAATGGATCTTCCAGACTGAGCACCTGCTTCCCAGACCGCCAAAAGTCTCTGAGCTTCAGGAGCTCATCAAAACACTGCAGCAAATGAAGGAGCACATCCATGCTGTCACCTATGCACCAGGAAGCTCTGCTTCTGACGTTCATGAAGCAAAGATAGAAGCCACCCTGACCAGCAGCCTCGCCATTTATTCCTTACTGCAGTCTCTCCAGGAACAGGCTCAGAAGGACATGGAACTCTTGGTGCTCTTGATTGTGACCAGCACAGGGTACCAGGTGGAAAGCAGCACTTTTCAGCACCTACTTGGACACCCAGAAATTCAGTACATGGCCAAGGAAATGGAAGCGGCACACGAGGAGTACGTGAACCTGAAGGAGCAAGATGCCAGCAGAGCTCAGGCCTTCCTCCTGCTGAGGGGTCTGACTGTGACACCCGAAAGTCAAGAGCTGTCCCATGAGCAGAAGAGGGAGCGATTAGTTTTCATGGAAGATCACATGAAAGACTTGTGGTCCACACGGATAAAGAATCTCCTCCAAAAGCACAGTGGAGGTGAGAACTGGGAGAGGCTGGAACGGGATTTGGATTCCTTGATCAGTGGGTGCTTGGATGACAAATGGGATGAACAGAGGATGCAGAACATACTTAGAGACCTGGAAGACACTTTTCCAACACCTGAAGACCCCAGTCAATCCCAATCTAAGTCAGATAGCAGCAAATCCAAAGCAAATGAAGCCATGGCAAACCAGGAGTTCCTCCAGTTGCTCAAGCGCCTTGGACTGGCAGTCAGACTCCTTTGAAGAGTTTTTTGACAATCTGACAGAACCAGCCCCTGAACATGAAAGCATCGACAGCCATGTGCACCCCATGGACCTGCAGATGGCCATTTTCCATTGTGCTGATGACTTCCTGAGACAGACCCTTGCAACCAAGCTGGCCTTCTGCCAACTGGCGCTGCCTCTGCTGCTGCCCAACCCGAGCACTTCACGCATCGAGTTCCTGCTCTACGCCCTAAGCCATATACAAAGGAGCTGGAAAGAAGTGGAGAAGTCAGGAAAGCAGGCCCAAACAAAGAGTTACAACAACAAACTCATCTTTCAGGCACAGACACCCATCGTGTCCTTCATCCGCATTGGCAGCTCAGCCTCCTCTTCCAAGTCCCAGCTCCTGAACGCTCTGCTGAGCAAACGCAAACACGACACTTTCTTCCACCGCCACTGCAGAGGCAGCACCAGAGAGCGTTTGCTGATGGAAGGGCTGGTGGAGATCGCCTGGTACTGCCCCCGTGAAAACCCCGATGACACCTTTGGGCGCTGCGTGGCTTTCTGTAACCTGCATGGAGATGCCAGGGATCATGGAGCACAGCTGCAGTTCCTGCGGGAGATATCTGCTGTCAACGTGGCTCTCGTATCTGAGTTGGACCACATGGACAGCAGGGGGAAAAAGCTTCTGCAGGACCTGTGGCAGTCGCAAAGCCCTTTGGTTTGTCTTCTCACGGAACAAGAGAATGTTGCAGCTGGACAAGCCAGCAAAAACATAAAAATAGGGATCAAAAACAGAAACGAAGCAGAATTGATGGACCAACTGACCAAAACTATCAGTGATCTCCTGGAAGGGACTAATGCAGGTTTCAGCCTGGAGGCCTGAGCGGACAAACCTCGCCAGCATGGATTCGTAGTGGATGCAGATCAACCTGCATGTGTGACAGCCAAAGCAAAGGCAAAGGAGCTGGTGGAGTTTCTGAAGAAAGAGAAGCTGTCTGAGATCAAGTCCCAGCTGCTGCCGCTTCAAGGAAAACTGTGGTACCAGTGGTGCCAAAAGGACAAAGAACTCACTCGCTTGCAGGAGAAGAGGAACAAGAGCATTGAGCATCATCGAAGCCAAATTGAAAATGAGAAGAAAGCAATAAGAGAAAAGCAACTGAAGCAAGCTTTCCCTCTCAACCCACTGATGAAATCATTCCTTGGCTTCCTCCAGGCCCAGCCAGCAGGCACCAAGAAATACTTCCTGCAGTGGATGAAGGTCTTTATGGATGAGCTGTCTTGTGGTCACCTTGAAGAGCTGAGGAGAGACTATCACAAGTTATGGTCTGAAATCCTGATGAGAAAGAAAAGCAAGAAAAAACCCAGTGGCAATGATGCATTGGTGAGTCGCTTGGATGCCCTCTCTGACGAAATCAATGATTCATCCATTGGCCTGGAG